>NW_028248228.1:600000-775757 GCF_964263255.1 Lissotriton vulgaris | reverse complement strand
GGTGCTTGATAGTTTTCCAGAAACTCATTTATTTATTTATTTATTTATAGAGTTTTGTATAGCGCGAACAAGACCCGTGGGTATCAGAGCGCTTCACATGTAAGATAAATTACAGACATTATAGAAGCAATTGTAACAACAGACATATATGAAGTATAAGGCGATAGGCTGTAAGGGAGATTATAAGTAAGAGTTCTTCAGCCTATCCATTTAGTATTAGGGGGTGAGTGAGGTAGGGTTATATAGCATAACAGTGCAAATAACATGTGTAATTAGCATTAAGGAATAAAAAGAGTTGCCATGTATCCGGGATCCTAGGCAATAAAACAAAGTGAGGTAGAGGGTATATAGTATTGTCTGTGAGTTACAGATATCAGATCATATAGATGTGAGGTAGTAATAAAGTGTGTGGCCAAGGATTAAACATGAAATCAGTCAGTTGACAGATAATTGATCTTCAGGATGTTCTAGTCGAGGCCGTCTCTCTTTGGCGTAGATGTTCCCATCAATAATCAGTAAGCTTCTCTATGAAAGGTATTTGCTCATCATGTGGTTCTTCAGTTCACGTTTGAATGTTACCGAATTTTGAATCTTCCTGATGTTCGGAGGTATTGAATTCCAGACTCTGGGGGCGGCTCCTGAGAACGCTCGGTCGTAGGTCTTTTTCTTACGGAAAAAGGCTGGCCTCAGCAGCAGCTCTTTAGCGCTTCTAGTTGGTCTGTTGCCTCCCGATAGCTTAATTTTCTTGGCAAGGTATCTCGGCGTGTTGTAGTGAACTGCTCTGTGGGTAATACAAGCCATCTTCATTTGAATTCTGGCCTCATAGGGTAGCCAGTTTAGTGTCTTCAGGTGAGGAGATATGTGATCGAATTTGTTCGATCCCGTGATCAGTCTTGCCGCTGCATTGAGACAGGCTTTTAGTGGAGCTGTGGATGTTTTCGGTAGACCTGCTAACGTGGTGCAACCGTATTCAATCCTCGAAATAACTAGGGATTGTACAGCCAGTTTTAGGTCCGCCTCTGAGATGAACGGTTTCAGTTTTCTTAAATAGTTCAGGTGGAAACGGGCGCTCTTGGCCATTGAGTTTATGTGGTCTTTCATGTCAAGGTTCTCATCTAATGTAATTCCAAGTGATTTTGCTGAATTAACTAGGGTCGGGGTGCAGTTCAGCGCGGTCACCAGTTTCGTCAATTCCTTTACCTCGGGACGGTTCCTTGTCGGTGAAATTAACAGGAATTCTGTTTTATGGGCATTCAGTTTCAAATGGTTAGTGGTTAACCACTGTAGAGCTCTCTTTAGTGTCTTGTTCATTAGGTCAATGTCATCAAGAGAGGCGATCCTCATGTATATTTGCGTGTCATCTGCATACATGTGATAGGGTATCTGTGATTCCCGAAGGATCTCCGTGAGAGGTTCAACATACAAGTTGAATAGATCTGACTATAACGTTGAACCTTGTGGGACCCCGACAGCAGAAGGACATGGGGAAGAGATTGCTTGATTGACCAGGAAACGTTGAGTAGTTAATTAAACACGCCCAGGGGTTTTATCTCTTCAGTTGACAGAAGCTGCAAGAAACGTTTCTTTGTTGTTGCAAAAAAATATGATAGGCTGATGAACCTCTGTCTGTCAAAGAATGGAAGGGCTGGGGAACTGTCAGTCATCTCACTGCTAAGCAGAGCAGTGTCATGCTTCACCCTCACTCAGGCCTCTGATTTTGACCAACATCGCTTAGAGCACTGGGACTTTAGAACCCATCCTTTTAATGAGAAAAACAAAACTAAAAGTCCCATAAACAATAGTGGTGGAAGGTGTTACACATGACCTGGGACAAAATCAATTCAGCACACCCAGTTCAATTTTTTAAGTATTTGACACAATATTTAATTTATACCCTTTGTTTTTTATGGTCATCAGTCACCCGAATACTAAAAACGTGTCTTTTATTTTCAAGGTCAATTAAGTAATGGTCTCCAGCTTGGAAGCTCTGTTAATTCTTCAGTATTTGTCATTGATCTCCATATGTGGCTGGTTTGGGTCTGCCCCTGCATCGTTCCCGATAACTCGCACAGGTAAGGAGCTTGTAGCAGCAACATGATAACCCCATACTCGTCTGTAAGAAGTGCGCTCCGAGGCAGGTATCCGATCATTTTTGTGAAACAAGCAAGCGCCAATATCTGCTATGTACATTTGTTAAAATAAAACAGTCGATTCACAATATACTGTTCCGGAGGTTCAGTCCCATAGACATTATCTGTAACTGAACGCCGACACCCTAGAAAGCATGTGCTTTTAAGACAAGTTGCGTTCACTCACCTGAAGGTGACATGCTTCATCATTGGGCTATACTCCTCACCAGGCCGGCGCTACAATGCCTGGCGGGCACCACTAGAGGGCACTTTCTCGCAGATCTTGTAATAAGTACTCCGGATGAGCATAGTAGGACAGAGGATGTTGTGTCATAAGATGTGAGATCGGTGAAGTCTGAATATAAGATCAACTATCGACCAGTTGCCACAATATAGTTAATGTGATCTTCCTGGTCCATGTTGAGATTAAAAACAGTGGCAGAGAAATTGAGGAACTAATTGAGGAACTAATGGCGCCTATCACTGTGTGAAAGTGTCGATCACCTATGGACCTGCTGGTAAGCTGGGGTCTATACTTCCGGTCAACGTTTTTCATGCCTTGTGTAGTCATGGAGCAATCTGTTGGCATTTCATCAGGGCCAAATATGGGAAAACGGGTAAATGTGACCTAATCTTCTTATCCAACAGCGAGGACGCCGCATCAGAGGGTAACTGTTTTGAAAAGCCCATGCTTCCTAGGGTGCCTGCGTTCAGTTAGAGATAATGTCTGTGGGACTGAACCTCCAGAACAGTATACTGTGAGTTGATTTATATGAAGAATGTGTATACTGGACTGTCATTTTCCTCGTCATCTCTTGTGCTATGTAAAATAAAACACAACACACCGGGAGGCCAACAAATCTATCACACATTAAATGCAAAAATAGCAAAAGGCCAAGCAAACTAACAAGTGACAATTGTCTTTGCAATGGACGAGAGCATCCACCCTAAAGCAAGTTGGAGTATATAATGCTAATGCTACACAATGTATTTTTATACACTTTTCTCCTAATACAAGTCAATGAAACATGAACATGTGATAGAAACAGTTACTAAAACAACACTAATGAGTAGGAGGCAGGATCTTCTCTCGAGAGGAATGTGAGGAGTCCGTGAGGTGCAGATAAAAGATGCAGGAGTCACTGCTTCTGGAAATTACACTTCTGTTTGTCAATATTCAATTTACTACAAGATGCAGGAAAGTGTGGAGATGGACATCACTAAATAAAAGGGTTCTGTGCCCTAATAGAATCATGTATCTTTGCAGGCATATTAAGGCGAACCGTCACATCAAATTAATATAAGAATATTGTAATTTGGTAATGTAATATATCAATGCACGTTGTGGCATTCATGTGTAACCAATTATCTGTATTAAAGAAACCAGTATATCCAGTTATGCTTTCTCAATTCCTTTTTCCTAGAGGCCACCACTGCTGCTAGCCAGCTGTATTCAGCAGTGCCTCCTGTGACCTGTAATCCTCCATTTAATCAATACCAAAGGTTGTCAATGCTTCTAGCCAACTCCGGTCACCGGTGCCACTCGCACCCCCACCACCCTTGGACCTGTTATTCTTTTAGCCAGCTCCAGCCAGTAGTGGCCCCTCTGGCCTGTATGTAAGCCTACTAGCCAGCTCCTGTTAGTACTGGCCCCTGGGACCTGTTATCATTCTAGCCACCTTGTGACTAGTGATCATACTAACCAGCTTCAGTCAGTATTGGCTCCCTGAGACCTATTATCCTGCTAAGTAACTCCAGTCAGTAGTGACCCCTGTACCTTAAATCCTGCTAATATTCAAAATCAGAGGTCAACTCTACTGCCAACCAGATCCAGTCAATATTGACATGTAGTGTTACCCTGCCTGTAATGAATACCAGAGGCCAGCGTTCTTGCTAGCCAGCTCCAGTCACCAGTGGCCCGTTACATATTATCCTCAATAGGATTAATGCCCAAGGCCTGTGCAGCTGCTAACCTGCCCTAGTCAGTAGTGACCTCCCAGACCTGTTATTCTACATATAATCAGCAAGGCTTCGGCCATAATAACACTCACCCCACATCCTTATGGTATATTAGCGATGTCCAACAAACGAATGGCCTGCCTGATCTTGTGTAAGTCAGGTGGATTGTCATGTGTCCAGCCTTTCTTGGGTGCCGTCTGTGTAAATACATCGATGGCCCTTCCTTTTTAGATCAAGCAGTCTGATGTATTTTTCTCTTATTCTGGACCACAAGGGAATACCTGGCAGTCGTGATGAGAATCTTTTTTAAATGAACCCCACTTCCTGGGATAAAATTAATCAGAGAGAAAGTTCCAAGGGTGTGAGGGTGATTAGTTATTGGTTTTCAAAATCAAACTGCAGCTTTGGAAGCTTGTTTTTGAAAAACACAAAAGTTGGTGAATGGCCGCCTGAAACATGGCAGGCGCTCACCACCCCTGCAGTGCCTTCAGAGGAGCCACCATGGCTGCTGCTCCACTGAAGGGACAGAAAGCGCCACAGGGCCAGCAGAGATCTCTAAACGTCGGGTGACCCTTTGGACTTTAAATCAAACCCATAGTCTTGATAATTGACAAATAGAGGAGTGGAGAAAATAGAGAGTTTATTAGAATGCTGCCTATATGTGATTTCTTGTATGTGAATAAGTATATGACAAGACGCTGCTGTGTTCTTTACCTTAACGCAGCCTTTTTTTAAAAACCTGCTATATATGTTGCATTGGTTTATCTCTGCAAGTTCAGCTGAATAAGTTACTGGTTATCTTAAATTATGTCATACTGGATTGCGGTCTAGAAAACATACAACGGCCAAATGCTTCAGCTTGACAAAGCAAGGGAGTTTCAGTCCCGCCTCTATGTTCAGTCCAGTTCCGGGGCCACGGGATAGGCAGCGGCTACTGGGTTGAGGTCAGTTACCTTTGATGTCATGTGACCTGTCCTAGTAAGGCTGCGCAAAATGACCAAGTAAACCCTTTTTTGTACTTGACTCTCAAGTTAGCGACGGCGAGCAGTCACAATATTCTCAGCTTTGTAATGTCGACCAGCTTGAACTCCGAGCTCAACAATAGATCAACAGACTCGATTGAATAAATGACCAGCACGCTGCTTATCTTGCCAAGACACAGGTACTTTTTAAAGCTCTTTTTATTGAACTAGTGCTCAATCGATGGTGTTGAAAACAAAAATACGGTGCACATTAGTGAGAGTGATTATAACGAAAGGGCAAAGTCTGCAAATATGGAGTGAGTAACATAGCTTGGCTTGTCCTGACACTCCCTGGCAAAATCCCACTACATAAAACTAGGTCGCAAGGATGGTACATATTTAACTTTCACTACTTCATGGCGCGTCACATGGCCCGGTAGCTCTACCATCCCTCCCATATATTTTACCATTTACAAGGGCAGCCCCTGCTGAGATACACCCTGTGTCCACCCGTTGACACCAATCAAGATCTGCTTCCCAATCCTCCACCCTGGCTCCCTAACCCCGTGCAATATTACGCTTGCCAACCGCTAAAGCCAGGGCCAGTCATATTCTGTGAAAACTATGCCATGTCACCTCACTCGTGATATTCAGGAGGTGCCATTTGGCCCCCATGGGGATCGCTAGTCCCATGACCTGGGACATTATTCTCATGATCTCTACCCAGTCGCATTGAATTACCGGACAACTCCACACCACATTATAAAAAGCCCCTCCTCACATTCCCTTACACAGAGAGGTGGCCGCCCGCCCTATTCGGTGCAACAAAGTTCTGGATTAGCAGGTCCTATGTAGGAACTGTAGTTAAATTAGACCAGAACGAGTTCTAATTGCCACCTCCCTGGCACCCTGAAAGGCCTCAACCCAATCGCCTTCTCCAAGCGTGCCTAGATCCCTCTCCCACACATCCCTCCGCGTCCCCAAGGGATCCAGGGAATTGTAGATCAACTTCCAATAGATGGTTGAGATTGCTTTTTCGGTCGGGGATTAGTTAGCAGCTGTCCTCCAGTGGGGATGCTTCAGGCAACTACTCCTCTTCCCAGTCGTGACCTTGCAGAGCGTGATCCACCTGCAAATGTCAGAACCGTTTATAGTACCTAATTTATACTTTTGTTGTAGGATTGTGAAGGACACATGCGCCTGTCCCCTCCACACGTCACTCGGCCGCTCTAAGCTAATCAATCCCCATTTTGTGAAGCCCTGCAATACTCCTGCTGCACTTAAGAGATCACCATCATACAGTGGAGTAATTTCAGTCAGCTTACCTTCTCAGCCTAAATACTTGGTAGCCTCTCTCCACACCCTTACCACTGTTTGGGTATGAGTAGGTATGGTGCGCTCGTACTTTCTTCGATACAACAATGGGGTGGGGTAACCTCTCTTGCCCATGGCCAATCTATCTACCCGGTAAGCAGGTTCCTCACGGTCCGCAAAAACCTAGTTGTTGACTGCCACCAGCTGCGAGGCCCAGTAATGCTTGAGAATGCTCCGGACCGCCGGTCCACCTTCATAAACTACCCTCTGCAGCTTGCTCAGGGTGAAGTGCCGCCATCCCACAACAGGAGCCGAAGTTCTCAGTCTACCTTTTGAAAGAAAATGTCCGGTGGGATCTTAAAGGAAGTTTTTTGCTCGATGTACAGGAGACCCTGGAGGGTTATCACTTTAAATAGGGCCACCCGGCCAAGTAAGGAGAGCCGGAGCGCCTGCAAGTTTGGGGTATCCCTGTGACACCGGTCTAATTTCGGAAGTATGTACCTGCCTGTGGCTCTCTTGTAATGAACACGCCCAAATATTTAGTTTGAAATCTATTTTTATTTTGTAAGTAAAGAATAGAACACAGGTCCTGATGTACACTGCGTTAAGCCCACAACCCTATTTAGGGCCGGCAGCGTACTGTAAGAGAGTCTCCAAGAGTATGAAGAAGCAGTAGCAAAGTAGCTTGAACACAGCATATCGCCTACAACCCTTGTTGGGCCGGTCGCGTGACACATTATGTATAGCAATATTGGTCTATTGGGGGAAGTCGTAGGACCCTTTAAAAACAACCACACTAAGAACACGGGCAAGAGGCCCATAAGAAGTGAGCAGTGATGAGTGGACAGAAAAGTGTCAGAAAGAGAAGAGGTAGTAGGAAAGACCGATTACGCCCAGATATTTAAAGCCATGTAGTGCCACCCGAACTGTGCACCTAGAGTGCAGCCGCAGAGTCCCTGCCTCCAACAGGAATATTAAGACTTCTTCCAGGTGATCTTATATCCTGAATGAGCTCCAAATATGTGAAAAATGTGTAGGATTCGTTCACTCAAGAAGACTTGTTACGTGTCCTACAGCAAAACGTCAGCGTAGAGAGAGATTCTCTCATCCCACTCCTGATCAACTGGAATACCTCATATGAGAGGTCCTGGCGAACCCACACACGTGAGAAGAACATAGGAGACAAGAAACATCCCTGTCGGAGGGCAAAGACTCCGTATACGGTATTATTGACGCTCATGCGCACTAGAGGGGCCACATACGAGAGCTTGACAGCAACGCCACTGGTTCAGCAAAGGGATCCCCTGTTGCATGTGGTACTCCATTAAGGTGTCAGAGATATAAGCGCTTTCCCTGGTGTGGCATGAAGCCTGATTGATCAGGATGATCCACTGTTGTAATTACTGTCCGCACGCAGATCGCCAGGGCCTACGCAAGGACCTTAGTCTCAAAATTAAGCAGGGAGGTAGGTCTATAAGACCCACACTCAGTTGCTGGTTCGTCCATTTTTGGAATGACCACCACCTCAGACGTTCTTTGGTCCTCCGGGAGACGCCCTTATTTTCAGGCGGTCTTAAACCTCCTCTGGAGGCACTCCCTGATTTTGTCCATCATGCTTTTATATAATTCTAAGGGGAGCTCATTGGACCCCGTTGCTTGCCCTGTTTGCAAGGTTCCTATTGTCTTATTTATTTAGTCTACTGTCAGGTCTTGGTCTAGTGTGTCTCGGTCCTCATTCGTTAGCAATGGCAGGGTCACGTCTTTCAGGAAGTCTCTCCCAGTATTTCCGTTCTCTTGTTGTCAGTGTCCTCAAGGATCCACTTCCGTCCTTTGTCTTGTCTCTCTAACCATGTAAGCAACTCATTGGCTTTATCACCAACATCATAGAGACAATGCTGGGTAGCCAGCGCATGAGTGCACTCTATTTTCCATTAGTGCTCTTAATGTGTGCTGCTTCAGGGCATGGTGTAAGGGGAGAGAAACTGATTCCCCACTTGCCAAGCGAACCTCCAGGAAAGCACATTCCTTGTCCTGAGCCTCGCACTTCAATTTACGTTCCTTCGGCATTCCCCCAATCAAGGCTTGTGTCTGGCCTCAAATCACTGCCTTGAATTCATCCTATAGCATGCAAGCTGATTCAACAGGCCGCCCGTTCTCCTTAAAATAGAAGTCTGCTCCACCTCTCATACGAGCTTTGAACGTCTCTTCTTATAAATATCACAGATCAACCCTCGGGGGTAGCATGAAGTCCACAACCGGACCATCGAGTTGCACCTCCACCAGCGAATGGTCTGAGATTCCCCCTGCTATGTGCGTAGCAGCTCTAAAATCAACTTTATGGACAGTCTGGGTGAAAGGATGGTGCAGGCATGCCAGACTACCATGTGCTGTAGACAGGTGCGTCCGGTTCTGATACCCTCTTCCCCTCTAGGGGCATTTAGGAGTATCATGAATATAGTATAGGTGCAGTTCTGTCACTCCAGTCACCCCAATGCGTTTATGCTCTGTCGTAAGCGTCTTACCCTTTCACAGGATGAGTCAGTGTTGTTTTGGTCTCTTTCCTGTTTCCCGGCACTTGAATGACCCGCCCAAACACTCGAGAGAGCAGTGACCCACCAGCAGGATTTTGTTGAGTGCTTTTGTCCTGGAGGTAGTGCTGCATTCAGTAGGGCACCCACTCTGTTTTTTCTTTGCAGTTGCCTGAAGATCAGCAGTCCCAAGGTAGCAGTCACACTAGGCCGGTCGGTAAGTGCAGCTCCTCTGGAGGCCCGACCGTCAGCAATTGAGCCCACGCTGTGGCCGGGTGGACCACAGACGTAAGCTCAGACAGGGTGTTCGACACTGGAGTAAGTGTAGTCCCTCATGGGCCTCTGACACAGAGTAGTCTGGAATTCAGCCACTAAAAGCCCAACTCAGGCTTTCCAGGAAGCCAGTAGATTCAGACCCTGTTTTGTTAGGAATTTGGCAAATGCAACCTTAAACGGGCGGGTTGGCAGCACACAATCGTCCAACTGGGCCTCAACAATCACGTTGTCGTAGCGTACTATATTCTGCCCTGAACTGTTGGGGGAGTCTTGGGGGTGGAGGTGGGGGGGTGTCCCTTAGACTAGCACTCTCACATTGCATTTATCCTACGCACACCAACGCCCTAAACACGCACTTGATGTTAGCTCAAAGTTTGGGCACATGTATAGAAATGGAGCATTACATGGGTGTGTCACTGACCATGATGCAAAGATCACCACAGGCTATTGATCCTTACAACAGGCTCCATTGCCACCACCGCTCTAGCTGTTAAACCCATGACAGTTCTCTGACTTAAATAAGGGCACAATTGGTTTGACCCTCCAGGTCACAGGACCGGTCCAAGACCTCTCATAGTCCCTTGTTAGAAGTTGCACAGTGCTGGAGTGGCAGAAAAATCTCATGTAATTGTTGTTTTTTTACTTTGTGGTGGATTTACCCCAGTAACGTCCAGTTATAAGTTTGACGCCATGGAATGGGCAGTTGCCACGAGGAACAGATTCTTCTGCCTGTCAAACCACATGCCATTCACTATTTCATAGTGTTTTTTCTGCTTTTATTTACCACTTTTTTTAAGCAGGTGGTAGATATATGCATGTGGTTGGTTGGGGGAGATAGGTGAAGCAGGGGAGGGACGGGGAAAGCATTTTCTAACAGAGGGAGTAAGGTAAATTTTATTTGCATGATTAACAACAATCTTACGATTACTGCATTCTTAAAGGAAACACACCAATTTAAATACAGACCAACAATTTTAAAATTTCAAAATATCCAAATTAGTTTTCTTAAATAACATAAACACAATTTATAGACATTACATCTGACCGTCATCTTTCCAGGACTTAATATCAATTGTGTCAATTAATATTTCTGTAATTTATGTGTGATGTCATAAAAATAGTCCTAAATGTTATCCTTAATTATCTTAGACTTCCAGATTTCCTGTGGGCAACTCACAAGTATCCAACTTCTTTTTAACAAGTATTAAAAATGTAGTAAAATTGGCGTTCAGTTTAATACCCGACGGTCTAAAAAAAACTACCATGTCATGTCTGCAGGTACGAACACCTCTGTGAATGACGCAGTTTTTCAAATATCGTTTTCTTTCTGCCATCATTACTACACATATACAACAAAATGCAAAATACTTTCGTCCCATAGGTTGCATGGGCTGCACATAGTCGGCTAAGATGTTCTCAACCAGGGCACTACATGTTTTAAGCCAGGTAAGTTGCCGAATCGTGCTTTCATAAAGGTGTTTTTGATTTGTAGAGACCATGGTATTTCTAAATATGGTTGGACCGTAAGACTCGTATATTCCTGGACCAACATCCATGCATGGGATCTCTTAATAAACAGTTCTTTGTCTTTTAAAAGTGACATTTTTTAATTTATTTTTTATTTTCAAAAACCTTTATTAAGGAATATCAACATGGCAGACACAATACACCTTGCAGAACCGCCCGCGCGGTAGCAAGATAAATTACAATACAGACATTGAGTTGCAATTGGGTTACGTTTACAGCAATTCAGTAAAACCAGGAATGTCAAAGTCACAGAACCACAGTCCAGGGCTACAGCCTCCCAAGGGGAAGCACGCATAGAAGCACAATAACAGATGAAAGTCTAAAGCAGCAGGGGCGCAGATGGGGAGGTGGGAGCATTCACTAACCAACACAGGCGGCCGCCGCCGACCCAGGGCTGGCGGGGAGCACGGTAGAGGTAGCACCGCTGGGGTGGGAGCGGGAAAGGAGATAGACCACCAGGGGGGCCCAAATGTCGACAGGGCGGGACCTGGCAGGCATTAAATCCCAAAACTCAGAGAGGAGTCTGGCATCGAGAGACATCCTCCAACCAACTCTCGACCCTAGGAGCAGGCTGCCGACCCCAACACATGGCCACCCTACGTCAGGCGAGGACCAAAAGCATCGAAATCAGGGCAAAACTTAACAAAGCCAAGAAGGCACAGGGGAGGGTCTGGGCGCACTGCAGTACCGGTGATGTCAGAGACGGTGGAGCACACCGCCTGCCAGAACTCAGAGACCTTGGGGCAGAGCCAAGCTAAATGGAGCAGCGCAACGCATACAAGTATCTCCAGGGGTGAGCCCGAACCAGTGGAGCAGCACTGGGGTGCGGTACAGTCTGTGCAAGTACTTGAAGTGGATCAGGCGTAGCCGGTAATTAGGGGAAAACTTTTTGGTTTGATTACAGCAATACAACCAGTCGGCCTCCGAAAAGTCAATTCCAAAGTCTGCGCAATCCGATGAGATAGGGGCAGACCCCAAGGACAAAGCGTACAGTTTGGTGACTAACTTGTGCGGCGACGTGGAAGTATGAATGAAGTTCAGAGCCGGGAGAGTGGGCGGGGGCTGAGGCAATGTGGAGTGCAGTTTGCGGCAAGTGGCACGTAACTGTTAAAATAGTAGCGTGTCCTGCAACCCCGGAGACTCTGGAAGAGTGTAAAAGGAATTCTCCAGGTACAGATCCGCCACCGTTCTCAGGCCCAAGCGCGCCTTGTGTCGGGACATGCTGGAAGACTGGAGTGAAGGGAAATCTGGGTGATCCGAAAGTCAGGCACATCCATCCCACCGGCAGACATAGGGAGAGTGAGGATATCGTAGGCCACCCTGGGTTGTTCACCTGCCCAAATTTAGCGAAATGACTAGAGAGCGAAGTTTGTGAAACAAATGAGAGGTGAGGGGGTGTAATGGCCGGATTTTCTGCTTAGATGGGATCAGCCCCTAGGGGCCCCTCTAACCCAGCCAGAACGTAACCACATCCCTCCTCAGGACCATCTATCCAGGCACCTGGGTACCTACCTGAGGATGGGGAACTCGCAATATACAAGCTCATATTATCAGAAACACCACTAAATCTATAGGGATACTAAGAATACTCACTGATTACTAAGGATATCCATGCCTTACACCACACTCATACGTTATAGTCTTGCGGCCACTCAGACCCAGACTAATCTACCCTGGGGCAGATATGACACACAATCCGGCGTGTCTACACACGGGCCTGCAGAACCCAATGCTCTCTTTTTCCAAACGGTCTACAATCCGGCAGACCTCCACGCTGGTAATCCCCCCCAGCGCTCTCACTTACACACGGCCCGCAATCTGGCAGACCTCCACGCTGGTAATCCTCCCCAGCGCTCTCATTAACGCCGTATATCAACGACGACCATTTTCCTATGAACACCTATGGGAACAATTTCTCATTTGTCTACTTGGGATAAAACTATGATAATGAAAATTAGTACGGTTTCCAAATGGTATGATGTACCTTCTAGTCTTGGCATCAAAGGTCCACTCGCTCCCTATTTATTTGATCACTACTTACCTGATCGGGATTTCACATCCGTTCATGCAAACAACTTTCAACTAGGAGAACCATTTACCAAGATTGAACAAGAATACAAGGCACATGTCAGTTCACTAAAAACTAGGGCTGCTTTATTTTAACAATATAAACACATACACAGATCTGTATTATAATGGACACATCCACATGTAACTGACAAAGACTATAGATAGAACACACCGCTGCAAGGAAAAGGATTAGCAATACAATAGCCTAGGGAATAAAGACAAGATTAAGATGTAAGTGTAAAGTAAACTAATATGACAGGACCGATATCACCTGATTTGTGTGAAGTCTTGTTCTAGCTGTCATCTGGGTTCCTCTCTCGTCTGTGCCTTGGCTCATCTTCAGACTGTCTCTCTCTCCTGCACTCTTGGATACACCTCTGCGCTGATCACTTTGCACTGGACTCCTCTCCCCCACGAACTGTCTCCACCTTCCAACTTCAGCCTAATGGTTTCTGCCGCTCTGATACTCTTTCATTCCACTAGCTTGTTCCTTCTGGATACGATCTCTGTGCCAATGTCCAATTAACTCCAGCTGCTCCCACAGGTTAATCCACAATACTTCAGTCTCTTCTAAAAGGCATTACTTCAGACTCCAGCTATTCACACCTCCTCCTGATAAGTAACTGCTTCTGACTGCTTCCTTCAGTTCCAGCTCACTGACTGTCTGTTGGTCTTCTCTCTGTTCCAAGCATGTCCTGTCTCTTCTCCTCTTGCAATTCCACTCCTCCAACTCTACCAACACTCTCTGCTCCTCCAATTCAACTCAGCTCTCTCTAGCTTGAACCCTCTCTCTCTCCTACTCCAACAGCTCCTCACTCTTCTACCACTCCAGCTTGACTCCTCACCGCTCCTCCAATTCCACTCGACTCTCTCTAGCTTGAACCCTCTCTCTCTCCTACTCCAACAGCTCCTCACTCTTCTACCACTCCAGCTTGACTCCTCACCGCTCCTCCAATTCCACTGGACTCACTGACTCCGCCTCTGCACTTCACTGATATAGAATGCTGTTTCCTCATGGAAAGTTCCAGCCATCAGCCTGCCGCCCATCAGATCCCTGCACCACTCCGCGTCAAGGACACACACCCAGCCGGCCGGCCCTTTGTTGTGTCTTTCACACAGAGAATAATACAGCCTACCGATAAGGGCTGGCCCAGACCGGTTCTCTCAAAGTGAACAACAGCTTTAACTATAAACTTCACCTTTACCCTGCAAGCCTCTCAACTCCATCAAGATGGAATCCCTCTAGTTCTAGGCCTGTAGGCCTGAAAGGGATGAAATACCCCTTAGCTCTGTCAGAATACCTACATAAACCATACCAATGTGTAAGATAAAGTCAGGACCACAGGATCCAACCTCTACTATAAGCAAAAATATTAGGCCAAAGCCAATAGGCAATAGATGGCATCTTCTAGGTCTGGAAGAAAGGGCTTAAAAGGGCCAACACAAGCTAAGAATACCTATCCTAGATGTGAGCAAGATTAAAGTCTATATCACTGCTAAATAGAGCCAAAAACCCTGCCATTACAGGGGGATAGGTATGTTCAAGAAGAGATAGAGGAATTTAGGCAGGACCACCATTTTTGGTATGGCGATACGGCCAGCCAAGGATAGAGGCAGTCGGCTCCACAAAGGGATTCTGGATTCAAGCCAATCAACAGCCCGCCTTAAGTTTGACCTCCACAATTCATCCAAATCCCTAATTAACCAGATGCCCAAATAGTGTGTGGGGCCAGATGCCCACACGAACGTCCGGTGTGAAGGGGACAGTAGCATCAGTCAGGGGAAATAGGACCGACTTACTCCAGTTCATCTGGATGCCCGAAAGCCCGCCAAAACGTATGAGTTCCCGAACCAGGGGGCTAAGGTTTTCCTGGGGGTGGCTGACATAGAGGGTGACATCATCCACATACATTTAGACCAGGAGAGAGCAGGAAGAGAAACCAATGCCCCTGTGTGTATGGTGCTGCCGTAGCCTGGCAGCCAGGGGCTCCATGGCGATGGCAAAAAGCATGGGCGATAACGGACACCCCAGGCGAGTGCCACGGGCAATGTTGATCGGGTCGGATACCTGACCATTAATGCGGAGACGTGCGGAGGAACTGGTGTAAAGGAGTTTGATATTACGCAGAAAGTGAGCACTGAAACGCATGCGCAGTAGAATGCTGAACAGCCACTCCAACGTATCGAATGCCTTGGTGGCGTCGAGCAGTGTGGCCACGGGCGGCAAGTTAGGGTTAATTTGCTACCATCAGAAGCGGTCGCTCCCCACGCTGCTCCCTGCTTCACCTGGTATCGTAGCGCTTACCGCCAGACTGCTGAGGCTTATCTCGCCTTGCTCCCACAACTGCTTTAGCCTGATTAATTATTAATTTGAGATCGTAGCGCTAGATTGCCCCGCCTGTTTATTATTTATTAATTGCTTATGTCAATTAGATCATAGCGCTTGATTGCCAAGGTGCGCTTTGACGATAATTTGAGATTGTGCTGTGCTGCCTGTAGACTCATTTGGGCCTGATTGAGCAGATGCCACTGCCATTTGCATTGCGCTATTTCCGACTGTGCCTCAATCCTGTTTCGTTATTGGCTTGCTGCCATTTTGTTGTTGTTGTTGTGCCTCCCTGCCCTGATCTCCACCCCGCTCCCGCCTCCCAGCTGCTCCTCCCTCTCACTGATACTGTTTGCTCCGCTCTGCCGTGGTAGCGCTGTGACCGTCCTGCTACCATCAGAAGCGGTCGCTCCCCACACTGCTCCCTACTTCGCCTAGTATCGTAGCGCTTACCGCCAGACTGCTGAGTGCTTATCTCGCCTTGCTCCCACAACTGCTTTAGCCTGATTAATTATTAATTTGAGATCGTAGCGCTAGATTGCCCCGCCTGTTTATTATTTATTAATTGCTTATGTCAATTAGATCGTAGCGCTTGATTGCCAAGGTGCGCTTTGACGATAATTTGAGATTGTGCTCTGCTGCCTGTAGACTCATTTGTGCCTGATTGTGCCGGTGCCACTGCCATTTGCATCGCGCTATTTCCGACTGTGCCCCAATCCTGTTTCGATATTGGCTTGCTGCCATTTTGTTGTTGTTGTTGTGCCTCCCTGCCCTGATCTCCACCCCGCTCCCGCCTCCCAGCTGCTCCTCCCTCGCCCCTCCCCTTCCACTATCCACATATGGCAGATGCCTACGCACGCAGCGTTCACGCGCAGCGGTCGCGCCCTATGCGTGCCGAAGGTGCGCCAAAGGTAAGCCCATCTACACCCGTCCGCGCCTGGACCGCGCCCAGCGCCAGACCCCCTGGTCCACGCAAATCCCATTCCACCCGCATAATATACGACACTGCTACCCTCTCTGCGCTTAACCCCGGCCGGCTCCCTACCTGCATCCAAGCCGTCCCAGGCCACACCCATGGACCCTTCACCTGCCACTCCTGCAAGTTCGACTGCATCAGAACCCACACCAAATCCACTAACTCCAAACAGAGCTCCAACACTAACCACCTAAAGTGCCTCCTGCTCAACACCCGCTCAATCCATAGACACTCCATCGAACTCTGGAACCTACTTGACACTACATCGCCGGACGTCGCCTTCCTTACAGAAACATGGATGAACGCCTCATCAGCCCCCGACATCGCCATAGCCATCCCGGACACCTACAAGATCATCCGAAAGGACCGCATCAACCAAACAGGAGGAGGCATCGCAATCGTCCATAAGAACACCATCCGCATCACGACCAGCTCCGACGATAACCTCGCTACCGCCGAACACCTTCACTTCCCGATTCACACCGACCCCAAAACCACACTCAGAGGCACCCTTATCTACAGACCCCCAGGACCCCGCTCACAATTCAGTGAAGACATCACTGACTTCATCAGCCCACATGCCCTCCCATCCGAGAACTACATTCTACCGGGAGATCTCAACTTCCACCTGGATAGGAAAAACGACAACAACACCACTACCCTTCTGGACAACCTGGCCAATCTCGGACTCAAACAACTCGTTGACACCCCCACCCACTCTGCCGGACACAAGCTTGACCCTATCTTCACCTCCAGCAAGCACATCTCCTTCGATCACACCACAGCTCTCCATTGGACGGACCACAGCTAGCTGCGTTCACTTCCACTACAAAAAATCCACGACCCATAACCCCCCACAACCTATTCCCTGAAGAAACTGGAACAAAATCACCACCGACCAGCTCTTCACGTCGCTTCAACAAAACCCCCCTGCCAATTCATCGGACCCAAACCAAGCAGCCACCAACCTCACACAATGGATCACCCACAGTGCAGACGAACTAGCACCCTTGAAAAACCATCTAATCAAGCAAGGTAACAAAAAAGCCCCCTGGTTCAACGATGACCTTTAGAAATCCAAGAAGTTCTGTCGGACTCTCGAGAAAACCTGGAGAAAAAACCGTACCACTGACAACCTAGCCACCTTCAAGAACGCCACCCGCAGACACCACCAACTGATCCGATCCACCAAGAAATCAGCATTCAAGGATCGACTTGACAACAATGCCCAAAACAGCAAGGAACTATTCAACATCGTCAAAGAATTCACTAACCCCTCTGCAGGCACTAACGACATCACCCCCTCCCAAGACCTCTGCGACTCTCTATCATCATTCTTCCACAACAAAATCGCCGAAATACATAACAGCTTTCAAAACCAGTCCGAAGACCAGCCCACTCCACCCACCTCCGGACCAAAACCCCCCTCTAACAACCTTTGCGCCTGGAACCCAGTCACCACTGAAGACACCATCCGCCTGATGAATTCCATCCACTCAGGATCGCCAACCGACCCATGTCCCCACCACATCTTCAACAAAGCAGACTCCATCATCGCACCCCATCTCCGAGACGTCATCAACTGCTCCCTCAACTCCGCCACCTTCCCGGAAAACTGGAAACATGCCGAACTCAGCGCCCTTCTGAAGAAACCCACGGCTGACCCAACCGAACTTAAAAACTACCGCCCCATCTCGCTCCTCCCATTCCCCGCCAAAGTCATCGAGAAAGCCGTCAACAGTCAGCTCGCCGCCTTCCTCGAATCCAACAAATCCCTCGACTCCTCTCAATCCGGCTTCCGAGCCAAACACAGCACCGAAACCGCCCTCATAGCAGCAACAGATGACATCCGAACACTACTGGACAACGGAGAAACAGTTGCTCTCATCTTACTTGACCTCTCCGCAGCCTTCGACACAGTCTGTCATAGCACCCTCATACAACGCCTCAGCAACATCGGAGTACAAGGAAAGGCAGTGGACTGGATCATGTCGTTCCTCACCGGAAGAACCCAGAGAGTCTGCCTCCCCCTTTCAAATCAGAGGCCCCCGAAGTCATCTGCGGCGTACCACAAGGATCATCACTCAGTCCCACCCTCTTCAACGTATACATGAGTCCCCTCGCTTGCATCGCACGCCAACACAACCTCAACATCATCTCCTACGCAGACGACACCCAGCTGATCCTCTCCCTAACCAAAAACCTAAACACCGCCAAAACCAACTTACACGGCGTGGCTAGCAGCCGATCATGGCGGCAGCATAAGGGACGAGCTCCGCAACTGAAGCGGCCTCTTCGTCTATCCGACACACAATCCGCCACAATTTTCAAGCCCTACAGGAGGGTACCAGAGCCCAGGACCGGGCGGTGTAAGCAGCGAGAAGCGGCGTTCAAATCCGATGTCTGGAGACCGAGTTACGTCGCGGCTGCGATCTGGCCTATTTCAACCTCCTGAGCCGGGGTCTTCCCTGGCCGAGTGGCCCGGCAGGAAGTGCGGTTGATCCGGGGGATCAGGACCGGAAGTGCCCGCAAGCCGCACAGGACGGCCGAACACGCGACCTTCGCGTAGCCAGTTTGGGCGCTGCCTACGGATCAAAGAAGTGTGACAGAATATAGCATTATTGCCGGTGCCCCAGCCCTACTTGAAGTTGGATCGGTGGCCATAAGCGTGGGGGATCCTACGAAGGTGGAGGGCAGCCATTTTCTAGGCCGGAGAAATCACTGCGCACTTAGTGAGTACTGGCACTCCTCGCCCTACGGAACACCCTACCAGGGCCTGAGCACAGCACACGAATACATCTGGTTCGGGAGAGTGAGTACGCCACTCCGGACAACCTGGAGCGGAGAGGCACGAAAAGCACGAAACCTAAAAGTATGGCGGGGAAAGGTCCCAAGGGCGGCGCCACACAGACCCGCATTGAACGATATACCTCCGACAAACCAACTGCCTCCCCAGTGACGGGGAAAGATACGGGGGGCAAAACTGCAGATACCCCGGGAGGAAAGAAGGCGACGTTGGATGATGTGATGCATGCTTTGGCTCAACTACAGACGGCAGTGGGTTCGATCTCCACGGATGTCACTTTGCTTAGAGCCAATCTGCACAAAATGTCGGAGAAGGTTAAAGACATGGAGGTGGTTACAAAATCCCTAGTGGAGGATGTCTCCGAACTTCAACAGGCAATGGGGAAGATGGCGCAGGACAATAAAATGCTGCGTGAGAAGCTTGATGAGCAAGAAGGGCGTTCTAGGCGGAACAACATCCGTATTATTGGGGTACCGGAGTCGGAAGGAATAAGAGCCATGGACTTGTTTGTGGAGAGCTTAATCACGGATGAACTTAAACCAAAGGGCTTGTCCACCTTTTTCTCCGTGGAAAGGGCCCACCGCGTGCCGGGAGGCCAGCCGAAACCAGGGGCGACTCCGCGGCCCATAGTAGCCCGCTTGTTCAATTTCCGCGACCGGGACGCTATCTTGCAGGCGGCCAGGACATCTCCTCCTATTAAACTTCAGAACTCCACCATTGCCTTCTTCCCCGACTATACGGCGGATGTCGCACGTAGGCGAAGAACCTTCTTCGAGGTTAAAAAGGAGCTGAGGACACGAGAACTACCGTACTCCATGCTCTTCAATGCGAGACTTAGGGTAGTAGCGGACAACAAAACTTGGTTCTTCGACAACCCAGAGGCAGTGCAGGACTGGCTGGAGGGATGGAGACCGGGACAACACCCGCGGCGAACCAACCGACCCAAGAAGGGCCGAAATACGGGACAACATCCGGACTCCCAGGCTTCGGGAGGGGACCCAGAGAGCAGCGAATCCTTGGGAGCAGATGGCGGCCAAGAGGACAATGAGGACCAGTAATCTCCAGACTTGTGTGCTTTATTAGACATATAGTGCTGTACACACACTTCCCGCCATTGGACACTGGGTGATGGACCTCCGAGGGTGTGAATGAGAGACTACCGGCAGCGGAGAGTCCCTCACCCCAACGCGCAAGTACACTGTTTTGGGGATGGGATATGCACTCTGCTCAGTTGGGGGGGCGGGCAGTTTGGAGTCCGTGTAGCAGGGGGGCAGGGAAGGGGGTGGGTAGGGGTTCAGGACTGTTTACAATTCAGGACCACTTGGTCCTGCGAGTTTTTGTTTTGCACACACACATGTTTCTTAGTATGTTTCAGTATTTTGGAAGCATCATATGTCGTGGGGAAAGCCAGTTGACGAAAGACGTACACCATCTCACTCATGGCAAGAAGGCCTCACGACTGCCCACCAGTCGCACCTATGGCTAGGATAGATAACCACACCACACCGGCCCAGTTGCACGTCATGTCGTGGAACGTTAGGGGCCTAGGAGACAAGATCAAGAGGGGTCTGGTATTGCAGGGCATTAAGAGACAGGGACCCGCCCTAGTTCTTCTGCAGGAGACACACTTGTTGGGGGCGACCACACGGGCTCTGGATAGGAGGGGATACCGTATGATAGCACACACGGAGTTTACCTCAGGGTCACGTGGCACAGGTATTTTGCTAAGAAAATCCTCCCAATACATAGTGAAATCCACAATAGTAGATGATCAAGGCCGCTTCGCGGCAGTGCATGGCCAGTGGGAGGGTAAGCTGTTAAATGTGGTCTCCGTATATATTCCGCCGGCATTACAATCAGTAGCTCTACCGGACCTCGGCAAATTCCTGCTGGATCTCCCTGAAGGGGATTTGCTTATAGGTGGGGACTTCAATATGACACTCACGGACACCCTCGACCGATTCCCCGCACGAACACATACAGATGGCCCCAGCAGGTTACAGACCTTTTTGGACGCACAGGGTTTAGTGGATGTATGGCGTACACTGCACCCAGATCAGCAACAATACTCCTATTA
The DNA here is from genome assembly GCF_964263255.1 of Lissotriton vulgaris. NCBI lineage: Eukaryota > Metazoa > Chordata > Amphibia > Caudata > Salamandridae > Lissotriton > Lissotriton vulgaris. The sequence continues at coordinate 754,807 of NW_028248228.1, read as the reverse complement.
CTCAGCAACCCACAATAGTCTTTCAAGGATAGATTACTTTTTCACACTGGGTAACGGTCTCCTTAACATCGGCGAGGCAAAGATACAGCCGAGAGGCGTCTCGGACCACTCACCGGTCACCCTAACCGTCACTAGCGCAGGTACTAAACGCAAGAGGGTATATCCGATTTTTCCAAGGTATCTTAAAGCCCCGCAGATAAGTAAAGATCTGAAGAAAGTGACCCAGCTTTACTTTGAGGAGAACCAGTCCTCGGTGGACTCCCCCTCCATACTGTGGGAAGCCTACAAAACTGTGTTCAGAGGTCAGGCTATTGCAACAATAACGAACCACAAGAAAGCACACAGTCCCCCTGGTCTTCCTGACCCGTGTGTCCCAGATTGCCCTGGCCCATATACGCCGAATACGCTCAGGGGTCTACGGCCTCTAATACAACAGTCTTGTATCCTATTAGACCCGATACACCTTGAAGGTTTGGCCTCTCCCCAAACCTGTCCCTGCTGCCAACTGCAGATACCTATCCTTCACAAATCCTATCCAAATAAACCTAAGACTCGTCCCTCCAAACCTTTTCAATTGGCACTTATAAATGTCCGTTCGCTGGGCAAACATCGCCAGGATATATCCGACCTAATGGAAGACAACAACCTAGACATGCTGTTCATGACAGAAACATGGATGGACAATTCATCCGACCCAGATATTGTCATTGCGGTCCCTAAGGGATTCTCTATCCACAGATTGGATAGACCACGAGGGAGAGGTGGGGGGATTGCTTTTGTTGTACGTGACTCATACACGGTTAGAACCAACACCATCCCCTTGCCATCATGTGAAGCTTTGCAATTCTCTGTCAAACTGACCCCTTCTGATAATTTCAAAGGGATCCTTTTGTACCGTCCCCCGGGATTAAGAACAGGATTTATCACTGATTTAAGATCCATCTTGGAATCATGCGCTCTTGACAGCTCCTTTACTGTCCTTGGATATTTTAATTTCCATTTTGATAAACCTGAAGATAAGGACACTGCTATGTTCCTTGGGGATATGACTACTTTTGGTCTATCTCTTATGGTCAAATCTCCTACGCATGATAGGGGCCATACTTTGGATGGCATCTTTTCCAATTCCATGTAACACAAACCTTTACGGTCACTTGGTCTGACCATTATGTTATCATGGCATTACTTAACCCTCACCAATTAGTTGTTCCCCCGAAACCCAGCAATACTAATCAAACTTTCAAGGCATGGGACGATATAGACAGCTCCAATTTCAAAACCTCTCTAGTAGCCTCCATGCCTTCCTTCTCACAAGACCCAAACACAGCCACCTCTCAATTTTATGACTGGGTTGATGCAGCTGCATCCTCACTGGTTCCTATTAAGCAAATATCCCGCAATAGATCTACTCCCTCAGCCCCTTGGTACTCAGCTGCCTTAAGACAGCAGAAACAACAATGCAGGCTGAAAGAAAGGCTTTGGCGTAAAGATTATGCCGAAGAGGCCAAAACCAAATATAAGGAAATGGTAGCCAAATATAAACAAATGATTGATGAAGCCAAGAAATCATTTTTTAGTCACAAAATAGAAACTGCAAAAAACTCGTATAAACTTTTGTATGACACCGCAAAACAGCTAGCTGGTCACTCTCCCAACTTGACCCCTCCTCCATCTCAACTTCTGTGTGACACATTGGCTGACTTTTTCTTTAGCAAAGTCAATGATATATACTCTGCATTTGCCACCAACATTAAAAATTCTTCCGAAAGCATACCTAACACATTTATTGGTCCCACACTCACTCAATTTGCTGAAATTACAGAAGCTCAGGTTATGGACATAACTGCTACGATTAGATCAGGTTCAGCACTTGATCCTTGCCCTTTCAAAGTTCTACTGCCAGTCTTAGAAGAGATTACCCCGGCCATATCCTCCATATGCAACGCCATGTTTAAAACAGGTATCTACCCTGAAAGTTTAAAAAAACCATCATAAAACCTCTGTTAAAGAAATCACATTTGGACAAGGACGAACCCAAAAGCTATCGACCAATAGCCAACTTACCGGTCCTGGCCAAGATAGCCGAAAAGGCTATGAACAAACAACTTTCCGCTTTTTTGGAACAACACCAGCTACTTGACGAAACTCAGTTTGGGTTCCGCCAGTGTCATGGGACGGAGACAGCTCTGATTAAAGCAGCTGACGACATCAGACTCATCCGTGACACTGGGGGTACAGCAATTTTGATACTACTACATCTATCTGCAGCCTTCGACACGGTCGATCATATCACCCTGATTGACCGTGTCGAGGGCCTGGGGGTACAAGGGACTGCCAGCAAACTTCTGGCCTCCTTTTTGGCTGACAGAACTCAGGTAGTTACAACGGGACCATTTCAGTCGTCCACCATGTCACTGCCATGTGGAGTACCTCAGGGCTCATCCCTAAGCCCGACACTTTTTAACATCTACGTGTCGGGCTTAGCCAATGTCATTCGGGCCTATGGGATGAGCCTCACATCCTACGCAGATGACACCCAGCTGGTTCTAGCCATCAAGAACAATGGCTATAAAGTGGCAGATGACCTCAGGGCTGGTATGATGGCAATAGGGAGTTGGATGGCCTCCAATTGCTTAAAGTTAAACTCAGATAAAACTGAGGTAGTCATCTTTGGACAATTAACACCTGAGTGGTCATCTAATTGGTGGCCCTCCTCCTTGGGCTCTCCCCCCGAGCCTGTTAGCAAAGTGAGGAATCTGGGAGTCATCTTTGATGACCGCCTCACGTTCCATCCACACGCCAACCAGATTACCTCTTCAGCTTTTTATAAACTGAAACTTATCAAAAAAATCCTCCCTTTTCTACCTGATAAAGCTGGTAAAACCCTTTTCACTTCCCTTGTGCTGTCCACCTTGGACGACTGCAATGCCCTGTTCCTCAATGCACAGGAAGGAGTCTTGAATAAACTACAAACAATACAAAACTCTGCTGCGAGGCTTTTGGGAAATATCCCTAAACATCACTCTGCCTCCAAAACCATCAAAGAGCTGCATTGGTTATCCATTAAAAACAGGATAAAGTTCAAGACCCTGTGCATTGTGTATAAAGCGTTGCACAACCAAGGACCAGCACATCTCATCCGCAATCTGACTCCTTATCGTCCGCTCAGAACACTACGTTCATCCTGTTCAGGAGATCTTGTTATACCCCGAACAAAAACGGTCTTATGGGGCGATAGAAGATACCTGGTATCAGCCCCCAAGTTGTGGAACACTCTGCCACAAACGATTAAAGCCAGTCCATCTTTATGGTCTTTTCGTAAACAACTCAAGACCTGGCTTTTTAATCAATAGACCATCTATAGTTTTCTCAGGGTAAATATTCAGATACTTAGCGCCGAGACACCCACGGGCCTTTGCATGCGCTCTACAAATATCAAAAATAAATAAATAAATTGGACTTGGAGTTGGGCCTTGAGAGGGCCAACACTGCCCATATGGCAGACCCATCGGAGGACACACTTCATGACCTGCTGATACACCAGTGCCGCCTCTACCACTTGAGACGTGTGACGTTGGCGGATATCGCCGCAACTAACCACAGGGTCTATGATATAGGGGACAAAGCTAGCAAACTCCTGGCGTGGCTGGATAAGAAACAAGGGGGGGGTAGGAACATATTACAAATTACAGACTCATGTGGCATTGTCCACACACAACCGGGTGACATAGTGGAAGTCCTGGCTGATCACTTTCATGACGTATACACTCCAACGATAGTGGTGACAGAAGATGAGGCCCGGAACGCCCTCGAATGAGTCCCTTGCTCACTTTGCCACTGGATTCAAGCAAGCCGGGCTGAAGATGGCTGAAATGCCAGAAACCGGTCCTCGGAAGCTTGTTTCCGGTCCAGGGAAGGCATGGCTTGGCAGTTCGGGCTGGACTGTTCCCATGAGGCACAGGGTCAGACTGATTTGCATATGGCCATGTCTGAACTGGGGTGGCAGAGTGGGCTCAAGAACGGTGATGGATTAAACCCAGATCAGTTGACTAGGTGTGAGTGTTTGATTGGTTCAGATGCTCCGTCCATCACCACCCCCTTTTGTACCACTTTGTTTGCCATAAGTTGGCAGGGTATGCTCAGACGTGAGTCCCTTGCTCACTTTGCCACTGGATTCAATCAAGCAGGGCTGAAGACGGCTGAAATGCCAGAAACCGGTCCTCGAAAGCTTGTTTCCGGTCCAGGGAAGGCATGGCTTGCTAGTTCGGGCTGGACTGTTCCCATGAGGCACGGGGTCAGACTGATTTGCATATGGCCATGTCTGAACTGGGGTGGCAGAGTTGGCTCAAGAACGGTGATGGATTAAACCCAGATATGTTGACTGGGTGTGAGTGTTTGATTGGTTCAGATGCTCCGTCCATCACCACCCCCTTTTGTACCACTTTGTTTGCCATAAGTTGGCAGGGTATACTCAGACGTGAGTCCCTTGCCCACTTTGCCACTGGATTCAAGCAAGCCAGGCTGAAGACGGCTGAAATGCCAGAAACCGGTTCTCGGAAGCTTGTTTCCGGTCCAGGGAAGGCATGGCTTGGCAGTTCGGGCTGGACTGTTCCCATGAGGCACAGGGTCAGACTGATTTGCATATGGCCATGTCTGAACTGGGGTGGCAGAGGGGGCTCAAGAACGGTGATGGATTAAATCCAAATCTGTTGACTGGGTGTGAGTGTTTGATTGGTTCAGATGCTCCGTCCATCACCACCCCCTTTTGTACCACTTTGTTCGCCATAAGTTGTCAGGGTATGCTCAGACGTGAGTCCCTTGCTCACTTTGCCACTGGATTCAAGCAAGCCGGGCTGAAGACGGCTGATAGGCCAGAAACCGGTCCTCGGAAGCTTGTTTTCGGTCTAGGGAAGGCATGGCTTGGCAGTTCGGGCTGGACTGTTCCCAATAGGCACAGGGTCAGACTGATTTGCATATGGCCATGTCTGAACTGGGGGGGCAGAGTGGGCTCAAGAACGGTGATGGATTAAACCCAGATCAGTTGACTAGGTGTGAGTGTTTGAGTGGTTCAGATGCTCCGTTAATCACCACCCCCTATTGTACCACTTTGTTCGCCATAAGTTGGCAGGGTATGCTCAGACGTGAGTCCCTTGCTCATTTTGCCACTGGATTCAAGGAAGCAGGGCTGAAGACGGCTGAAATGCCAGAAACCGGTCCTCAGAAGCTTGTTTCCGGTCCAGGGAAGGCATGGCTTGGCATTTCGGGCTGGCCTGTCCCCATGAGGCACAGGGTCAGACTGATTTGCATATGGCCATGTCTGAACTGGGGTGGCAGAGTGGGCTCAAGAACGGTGATGGATTAAACCCAGATCAGTTGACTAGGTGTGAATGTTTGATTGGTTCAGATGCTCCGTCCATCACCACCCCCTTTTGTACCACTTTGTTCGCCATAAGTTGTCAGGGTATGCTCAGACGTGAGTCCCTTGCTCACTTTGCCACTGGATTCAATCAAGCAGGGCTGAAGACGGCTGAAATGCCAGAAACCGGTCCTCGAAAGCTTGTTTCCGGTCCAGGGAAGGCATGGCTTGCTAGTTCGGGCTGGACTGTTCCCATGAGGCACGGGGTCAGACTGATTTGCATATGGCCATGTCTGAACTGGGGTGGCAGAGTGGGCTCAAGAACGGTGATGGATTAAACCCAGATATGTTGACTGGATGTGAGTGTTTGATTGGTTCAGATGCTCCGTCCATCACCACCCCCTTTTGTACCACTTTGTTTGCCATAAGTTGGCAGGGTATACTCAGACGTGAGTCCCTTGCTCACTTTGCCACTGGATTCAAGCAAGCCAGTCTGAAAACGGCTGAAATGCCAGAAACCGGTCCTCGGAAGCTTGTTTCCGGTCCAGGGAAGCCATGGCTTGGCAGTTCGGGCTGGACTGTTCCCATGAGGCACAGGGTCAGACTGATTTGCATATGGCCATGTCTGAACTGGGGTGGCAGAGTGGGCTCAAGAACGGTGATGGATTAAATCCAGATCTGTTGACTGGGTGTGAGTGTTTGATTGGTTCAGATGCTCCGTCCATCACCACCCCCTTTTGTACCACTTTGTTCGCCATAAGTTGTCAGGGTATGCTCAGACGTGAGTCCCTTGCTCACTTTGCCAGTGGATTCAAGCAAGCCGGGCTGAAGACGGCTGAAAGGCCAGAAACCGGTCCTCGGAAGCTTGTTTCCGGTCCAGGGAAGGCATGGCTTGGCAGTTCGGGCTGGACTGTTCCCATGAGGCTCAGGGTCAGACTGAGTTGCATATGGCCATGTCTGAACTGGGGTGGCAGAGTGGGCTAAAGAACGGTGATGGATTAAACCCATATCTGTTGACTGGGTGTGAGTGTTTGATTGGTTCAGATGCTCCGTCCATCACCACCCACTTTTGTACCACTTCCGTCTATGGTGGGCTCGCCTTCTTTTTACTCGTTTCCTTGGGCCCTCTAGGTTTTTCTTCTGCCCCTTTCTTGCCCTTCCATTGGATCGAAGCTCTGTTGCCTTATAGGGGTGTAGGGTGCTTCGGCCTCCCTGGCCTTGCCCTTGGTTCCTCTGTTGAGAGTGAACAGGTCTTCTTCTTCTTCTTCTTCTTCTTCTTCTTCTTCTTCTTCTTCTTCTTCTTCTTCTTCTTCTTCTTCTTCTTCTTCTTCTTCTTCTTCTTCTTCTTCTTCTTCTTCTTCTTCTTCTTCTTTCTTCTTCTTCTTCTTCTTCTTCTTCTTCTTTCTTCTTCTTCCCACACCCCTCTTGGGTTCAGTGGTGTTCTGCTTGTGGGGGGCTGGGAGGACGGGGCTCTGCACCCTGTCCATTGGATTAGTTCCCTGTGGGACCCTCTGTCATGTCCAGGCTGGTGGGGTCCTTCCGCAGACCCTCCTTCCCCATGGGTATGGCTAGGGTATCTATGCTACGTTAAGGAATCTGCAGCTAGTAGTCTCTATCAGATGTACGAGTTACTTACCTTTGGTAACGATGTATCTGGTAGAGACGATTCTAGCCGCAGATTCCTTCACGGCACGCCCTTCCTCTCCGTCCTGCTAGGACCCTTTGGCTTGCCCTTCTGCACTCGCCTCCTGGTGGATGGATATGAGTGAGTGAGTGCATTCTTTCGCTCTCTCCCCAAGATGTTGTCTTGCTTTGTTCCTTCCTCTTCCGTGGCAATGTAGAGGCTGGGTCTATAGGTACTCCTGTGCCCCTCTGCTCTGGTTGCTCCAGGATTGAGGCTGGCGTTCTTTCATCCCTCTTGGTCCTGAGGGTCCTGGCCCCTCTGCTACCCTCTGGGTTTGGGTCATTTGGCCGTGCCCTGCCCTGGCTCCCTTGGGGGGGTTGTCGCACTCTGTGCTAGGGTTGTCATGGAGGTCTGTCGTTCCCTGTTTGACTTGGAACTGGCTCCCCTTGATGGTTCTTGGTCGGGGTGGTAGTCCTGCTGCATGTTGTCATTGACATTTTTCATATGTTCCTTGTCTTAAGGGGGTACTGTTTTCATACTGGCAGGGTGGCTGCTCAGGGCTGTGCTCTGTTCTTTCTTCTTTCCCTGTTTTTGGGTTGGCACTGCTCCTTATTGTGTTCTTCGTCACCATTCCTTCTGTTCCATTTTTCTGCTGTTTCACACACTGGTCCCATGCTCCCACAGTTTCTCTGCTTGTTCCGCATTGTGGCACGGAAAAGTTCTAGGCACGCCGGGGTGGGACTTATGTGACCTCGCTGGCGACACGGACGACGCCTGGTCGGAGTCGCGTGATGCTGCCCCCCCAGCGCGCAGGGATGCTGTGACAAAATGTTTTCCGGATCCAGTTTCACGCCTCAGGATAATTCCATGTTAAGAAATCTGTGGCTAGAATCGTCTCTACCAGATACATCGTTAACCGAAGGTAAGTAACTCGTACAACAGGTACATCATAGACAAACTTGTGGACATAATGAAGCGGACCTAGAGATATATGCATAACACAGAAAATATAGAGGTCTTGATTTAGAGTTTGATGAGCAGGGTACTCCACCACAAGCGTGTTGGAGTATCCTGTCCAACAAACAGATGGTCTGCCTGACCTAGTGCAAGTCAGGTGGATTGTCATGTGTCCAGCCTTACTTGGGTGCCGTTGGTGTAAATACATCGGACGTCCATTCCTTTTTAGATCAAGCAGTCTGATGTATTTTTCTCTTATTCTGGACCACCAGGGAATACCTGGCAGTCATGATGAGAATCTTTTTTTAAAATGAACCCCACTTCCTGGGAGTAAATTAATCAGGGAGAAAGTTCCAAGGGTGTGAGGGTGATTAGTTATTCGTTTTTAAAAACAAACTGCGGCTTTAAAAGCTTGTTTTTGAAAAACACACAAGTTGGTGAATAGTCGCCTGAAACATGGCAGCCGCTCACCACCCCTGCGGTGCCTTCAGAGGAGCCACCATGGCTGCTGCTCCTCTAAAGGGACAGAGAGCGCCACAGGGCCAGCAGAGATCTCTAAACGTCGGGTGACCCTTTGGACTTTAAATCAAACCCATAGTCTTGATAATTGACAAATAGAGGAGTGGAGAAAATAGAGAGTTTATTAGAATGCTGCCTATATGTGATTTCTTGTATGTGAATAAGTATATGACAAGACGCTGCTGTGTTCTTTACCTTAACGCAGCCTTTTTTTAAAAACCTGCTATATATGTCGCATTGGTTTATCTCTGCAAGTTCAGCTGAATAAGTTACTGGTTATGTTAAATTATGTCATACTGGATTGCGGTCTAGAAAACATACAACGGCCAAATGCTTCAGCTTGACAAAGCAAGGCAGTTTCAGTCCCGCCTCTATGTTCAGTCCAGTTCCGGGGCCACGGGATAGGCAGCGGCTACTGGGTTGAGGTCAGTTACCTTTGATGTCATGTGAACTGTCCTAGTAAGGCTGCGCAAAATGACCAAGTAAACCCTTTTTTGTACTTGACTCTCAAGTTAGCGACGGCGAGCAGTCACAATATTCTCAGCTTTGTAATGTCGACCAGCTTGAACTCCGAGCTCAACAATAGATCAACAGACTCGATTGAATAAATGACCAGCACGCTGCTTATCTTGCCAAGACACAGGTACTTTTTAAAGCTCTTTTTATTGAACTAGTGCTCAATCGATGGTGTTGAAAACAAAAATACGGTGCACATTAGTGAGAGTGATTATAACGAAAGGGCAAAGTCTGCAAATATGGAGTGAGTAACATAGCTTGGCTTGTCCTGACACTCCCTGGCAAAATCCCACTACATAAAACTAGGTCGCAAGGATGGTACATATTTAACTTTCACTACTTCATGGCGCGTCACATGGCCCGGTAGCTCTACCATCCCTCCCATATCTTTCCCATTTACAAGGGCAGCCCCTGCTGAGATACACCGTGTCCACCCGTTGACACCAATCAAGATCTGCTTCCCAATCCTCCACCCTGGGGGGTGAGCTGGCTCCCCAACCCCGTGCAATATTACGCTTGCCAACCGCTGAAGCCAGGGCCAGTCATATTCTGCGAAAACTATGCCATGTCACCTCACTCGTGATATTCAGGAGGGGCCATTTGGCCCCCATGGGGATCGCTAGTCCCATGAACTGGGACATTATTCGAATGATCTCTACCCAATAGCATTGAATTACCTGACAACTCCACACCACATTAAAAAAAGCCCCCCCCCTCACATTCCCTCTACACAGAGAGGTGGCCGCCCACCCTATTCGGTGCAACAAAGCTCTGGAGTAGTAGGTCCTATGTAGGATCTGTAGTTAAATTAGACCAAAACGAGTTCTAATTGCCACCTCCCTGGCACCCTGAATGGCCTCAACCCAATCGCCTTCTCCAAGCGTGCCTAGATCCCTCTCCCACACATCCCTCCGCGTCCCCAAGGGATCCAGAGAATTGTAGATCAACTTCCAATAGATGGCTGAGATTGCTTTTTCGGTCGGGGATTAGTTAGCAGCTGGTCCTCCAGTGGGGATGCATCAGGCAACAGCTCCCCTTCCCAGATGTGACCTTGCAGAGCGTGATCCACCTGCGAATTTCAGAACCATTTTTAGTCACCTAATTTATACTTTTATTGTAGGATCGTGAAGGACACAAGCGCCTGTCCCCTCCACACATCGCCTGGCCGTTCTAAGCTCATCAATCCCCATTTTGTGAAGCCCTGCAATACTCCTGCTGCAATTAAGATATCACCATCATACAGTGGAGTAATTTCAGTCCGCTTACCTTCTCAGCCTAAACACTTGGTAGCCTCTCTTCACACCCTTACCAATGTTTGGGTATGAGTAGGTAGGGTGCACTCATACTTTCTTCGATACAGCACCGGGGTGAGGTAACCTCTCTTGCCCATGGCCAATCCATCTACCCGGTAAGTAGGATCCTCACGGTCCGCAAAAACCCAGGTGTTGACTGCCACCAGCTGCGTGGACCAGTAATATTTGAGAATGCTCCGGACTGCCACTCCACCTTAATAAACTCCCCTCTGTAACTTACTCAGCGTGAAGTGCAACCATCCCACAACAGGAGCCGAAGTTCTCAGTCTATCTTTTGAAATAAAATGTCCAGTAGGATCTTAAAGGACGTTTTTTGCACGATGTACAGGAGACCCTGGAGGGTCATCACTTTAAATAGGGCCACCCGGCCCAGTAAGGAGAGCCAGAGCGCCTGCCAGTTTGGGGTATCCCTGCAACACCGGTCTAATTTCGGGAGCATGTTCCTGCCTGTGGCTCTCTTGTAATGAACACGCCCAAATATTTTGTTGGAAATCTATTTTTATTTTGTAGGTAAAGAATAGAACACAGGTCCTGATGTACACAGCGTTAAGCCCACAACCCTATTTAGGGCCGGCAGCGTACTGTAAGAGAGTCTCCAAGAGTATGGAGAAGCAGTAGCAAAGTAGCTTGAACACAGCATGTCGCCTACAACGCTTGCTGCGCCGGACGCGTGACACATTATGTATATCAATATTATCTATTGTGGGAAGTCGCAGGACCCTTTCAAAACAACCACACTAAGAACACGGGCAAGAGACCCATAAGAAGTGAGCAGTGATGAGTGGACAGAAAAGTGTCAGAAAGAGAAGAGGTAGTAGGAAAGACAGATTACGCCCAAATATTTAAAGCCATGTAGTGCCACCCGAGCTGGTCACCTAGAGTGCCGCCGCAGGGTCCCTGCCTCCAGCAGGAATATTAAGGACTTCTTCCAATTGATCTTATATCCTGAATGATCTCCAAATATGTGAAGAATTTGTAGGATTCGTTCACTCGAGAAGACTTGTTATGTTTCATATAGCAAAACGTCAGCGTAGAGGGAGATTCTCTCATCCCACTCCTGATCAACTGGAATACCCCATATGAGAGGTCCTGCCGAACCCACGCACGTGAGAAGAACATAGGAGACAAGGAGCATCCCTGTTGGAGGGCAAAGACTCTGGAGACTGTATTATTGACGCGCATGCGCGCTAGAGGGGCTACACACAAGAGCTCCATTAAGTTGTCGGAGATTTAAGCGCGTTCCCTGGTGTGGCATAAAGCCCGATTGATCAGGATGATCCACTGTTGCAATTACTGTCCGCAGGCAGATCGCCAGGGCCTACGCAAGGACCTTAGTCTCAAAATTAAGCAGGGAGGTAGGTCTATAAGACCCACACTCAGTTTCTGGTTCGTCCATTTTTGGGATGACCGCCACCTCAGACGTTCTTTGGTCCTCTGGGAGACACCCTTATTTTCAGGCGGTCTTAAACCTCCTCTGGAGGCATTCCCTGATTTTATCCATCATGCTTTTATATAATTCTAAGGGTAGCTCATCAGGCCCCATCGCTTGCCCTGTTTGCAAGGTTCCTACTGTCTTATTTATTTAGTCTACTGTCAGGTCTTGGTCTAGTGCGTCTCGGTCCTCATTCGTTAGCATTGGCAGGGTCAGGTCTTTCAGGAAGTCTCTCCCAGTATTTCCGCCCCCTTGTAGTCAGTGTCCTCAAGGATCACTGGCTTAAATTCATCCTATAACACGCAAGTTGATTCAACAGGCAACCCGTTCTCCTTAAAATAGAAGTCAGCTCCATCTCTCATACGAGCTTTGAACATCTTGTCTTATAAATATCCCAGCTCAAACCTTGGGGGTAGCATGAAGTCCACAACCGGACCATCGAGTTGCCCTCCACCAGCGAATGGTCTGAGATTCCCCCTGCTATGTGTGTATCGGCTCTAAAATCATCTTTATGGACAGTCTGGGTGAAAAGATAGTGCAGGCATGCCAGACTACCGTGTGCTGCAGACAGTTGCGGTTCTGATACCCCCTTCCCCTCTAGGGGCATTTAGGAGTATCATGAATATAGTATAGGTGCATTTCTGTCACTCCCGTCACCCCATTGCGTGTATGCTCTGTCGTAAGCATCTTACCCTTTCACAGGATGAGTCAGGCTTGTCTGGGTCTCTTTCCTGTTTCCCGGCATTTGAATGGCACGCCCAAACACTCGAGAGAGCAGTGACCCACCAGCAGGCTTTTGTGGAACGCTTTTGTCCTGGATGTAGGGCTGCATACAGTAGGGCACCCACTCTGTTTTTTCTTTGCAGTTGCCTGAAGATCAACAGTCCCAAGATAGCAGTCACACCTGGCCTGTTGGTAAGTGCAGCTCCTCTGGAGGCCCGACCGTCAGCAATTGAGCCTGGACCACAGGCGTAAGCTCAGACAGGGTGTTCGACTCTGGAGTAAGTGTAGTCCCTCATGGACCTCTGACACAGAGTAGTCTGGAATTCAGCCACTAAAAGCCCAACTCAGGCTTTCCAGGGAGCCAGTAGATTCAGACCCTGTTGTGTTAGGAGTTTGGCAAATGCAGCCTTGAACGGTCCGGTTGGCAGCACACAATCGTCCAACTGGTCCTCAACAATCATGTTGTCGTAGAGTATTATTTTCTGCCTTGAACTGTTGGGAGAGTCTTGGTGGTGGAGGAGGGGGTGTCCCTTAGACTAGGGGTTTACTCTGTCGCACTCTCACATTGCATTTATCCTCCGCACACCAACACCCTAAACACGCACTTGATGTTAGCGCAAAATTTGGGCACAGGTATAGAAATGTAGCATTACATGTGTGTGTCAGTAGGACACCACTCCACTGACCATGATGCAAAGATCACATCAGGCTATGGATCCTTACAACAGGCTCCATTGCCACCACCACTCTAGCTGTTAAACCCATGACAGTTCTCTGCCTTAAATAAGGGAACACTTGGTGTGACCCTCCAGGTCACAGGACCGGTCCAAGACCTCTCATAGTCCCTTATTAGAAGTTGCACAGTACTGGAGTGGCAGAAAAATCTCATGTAATTGTTGTTTTTTTACTTTGTGGTGGATTTACCCCAGTAACGTCCAGTTACAAGTTTGACGCCATGGACTGGGCAGTTGCCACCAGGAACAGATTCTTCTGCCTGTCAAACCACATGCCATTCACTATTTCATAGTGTTTTTCTGCTTTTATTTACCACTTGTTTTAGGCAGGTGGTAGATATATGCATGTGGTTGGTTGGGGGGAGATAGGTGAAGCAGGGGAGGGACGGGGAAAGCATTTTCTAACAGAGGGAGTAAGGTACATTTTTTTTGCATGATTAACAAAAATCTTACGGTTAATGCATTCTTAAAGGAAACACACCAATTAAAATACAGGCCAATCATTTTAAAATGTCAAACAATCCAAATTAGTTTTCTTAAATAACATAAACACACTTTATAGACATTACATCAGATCGTCATATTTCCAGGACTTGATATAAATTGTGTCAATTAATATTTCTGTAATTTATGTGTGATATAAAAATAGTCCTAAATGTTGTCCTTAATTATCCTAGACTTCCAGATTTCCTGTGGGCAACTCACAAGTATCCAACTTCTTTTTAACAAGTATTAAAAATTTTGTAAAATTGGCGTTCATTTTAATACCCGATGGTTTAAAAAAAACTACCATGGCATGTCTGCAGGTACGAACACCTCTGCCAGTGAAGCAGTTTTTCAAATATCGTTTTCTTTCCGCCATCATTACTACACATACACAATCAAAATGCAAAATACTTTCGTCCTATAGGTTGCATAGTCGGCTTAGATGGTCTCAACCAGGGCACTACATGTTTTAAGCCAGGTAAGTTGCCGGATCGTGCTTTCATAAAGGTGTTTTTGGTTTGTAGAGACCGTGGTATTTCTAAATATGGTTGTACCTTAAGACTTGTATATTCCTCTACCAACATCCATGCATGGGATCTCTTAATAAACAGGTCTTTGTCTTTTAAAAGTGAAATTTGTATATTTTTTTATTTTCAAAAACCTTTATTAAGGAATATCAACATGGCAGACACAATACACCGTGCAGAACCGCCGCGCGCAGTAGCAAGATAAATTACAATACAGACATTTAGTTGCAATTGGGTTACGTTTACAGCAATTCAGTAAACCAGGAATGTTAAAGTCACAGAACCACAGTCCAGGGCTGCAGCCTCCCAAGGGGAAGCACGCATAGAAGCACAATAACAGATGAAAGTCTAAAGCAGCAGGGGCCCTGATGGGAAATAGGGGAGGTGGGAGCATTTACTAACCAACACCGGCGACCGTCGCGGACCCAGGGCCGGCGGGGAACGTGGGAGAGGTAGTGCCGCTGGGGTGGGAGCGGTAAAAGGAGATAGGCGACCAGGGGGGCCCAAATGTCGACAGGGCGGGACCTGGCAGGCATTAAATCCCAAAACTCAGAGAGGAGTCTGGCATCAAGAGGCATCCTCCAACCAACTCTCGACCCTAGGAGCAGGCTGCCGACCCCAACACATGGCCACCCAACGTCTGGCGAGGACCAAAAGCATCGAAATCAGGCTGCGGGAAGCATCAAGGCAAAACTTAACAAAGCCAAGAAGGCACAGGGGAGGGTCTGGGCCACTGCAGTACCGGTGATGTCAGAGATGGTGGAGCACACCGCCTGCCAGAACTCAGAGACCTTGGGGCAGAGCCAAGCTAAATGGGCAAAGTCTGCGGCGGGAGCAGCGCAATGCATACAAGTATCTCCAGGGGTGAGCACGAACCAGTGGAGCAGCACTGGGGTGCTGTACAGTCTGTGCAAGTACTTGAAGTGGATCAGGCGGAGCCGGTAATTCGGGGACAACTTTTTGGTTTGATTACAACCAGTCGGCCTCCAAAATGTCAATTCCATGGGGTGGTTTGAGTCCAGAAATGCAAGAAGCTGGCCTGGGCACATAAGTCGTAGATCCGAAAGTCAGGCGCACCCATCCCACCAGCAGATATAGGGAGGGTGAGGATATCGTAGGCCACCCTGGGTTGTTCACGTGCCCTAATAAGCGAAATGACTAGAGAGCGAAGTTTGCGAAAGAAATGAGAGGTGAGGGGGATAGGTATGTTCAAGAAGAGATAGAGGAATTTAGACAGGACCACCATTTTTGCTATGGCGATACGGCCAGCCAAGGATAGCGGCAGTCGGCTCCACAAAGGGATTCTCGATTCAAGCCAATCAACAGCACGCCTTAAGTTTGACCTCCACAATTCATCCAAATCCCTACTTAACCAGATGCCCAAATAGCACGTGGGGCTGGATGCCCACACAAATGGAAAGTCCGGTGTGAAGGGAACAGTAGCATCAGTCATTGGAAATAGGACCGACTTACTCCAGTTCATCTGGATGCCCGAAAGCCCGCCAAAATGTATGATTTCCCGAACCAGGGGGCTAAGATTTTTCTGAGGGTGGCGGACATATAGGGTGACGTCATCCGCATACATTGAGACCAGGAGAGAGCAGGAAGGGAAACCAATGCCCCTGTGTGTATGGTGCTGCCGTAGCCTGGCAGCCAGGGACTCCATGGCGATGGCAAAAATCATGGGCGATAACGGACACCCCTGGCGAGTGCCACAGGCAATGTTGATCGGGTCAGATACCTGACCATTAATGCGGAGACATGCGGAGGGACTGGTGTAAAGGAGTTTGATATTACGCAGAAAATGAGCACTGAAACCCATACGCAGTAGAATGTTGAACAGGAACGGCCACTCCAACGTATCGAACGCCTTGGTGGCGTCAATAAGTGCGGCCTGATGAGTTCAGGCCTCAGCCAGGCCCTCAAGTGCGAAAGGTTCGCTCTTCTGTACGCAATAAGTCCTCAGACTATATAAGAAATTGGCACGGAAACTGGAAATACAAAGACAAAGTTTAATAAACCTTTAAAGGTGGTACTACAGCCCATACAACACCCTTCAGTATTGTACAAGGTAGCACACAGAACTCGGACACGCGGTCCCCTTTTATACACAAAGAAGGGGCTCATAAGTGGGCGGTTACAGCTCAAAAGTATGATTTACTACCATATAAGGACATTTCTTGAACATGATCAATACATGGGTGGAGTTAACGGTTCATGAAACCCCCCGAATGCACATTCCAATCCCCTCTAAGCAGAAACAGATGTTACACGTACTGAGCATGCGCTAGATAGGCTGGAGCTATTTATAGCTTGTTGCTGGGCAAACTCCAGGGGTGACGGTCAGTGAGGTAGGACTTGCCTCGTGGCGAGCACATGGCACAATGTGGCCTACAAGATGGAGGCCAGGAAACAAAATGGAGTCTGGCCGTAAATATGAGAAATACAGAAACTACACTGAAGACACAACAATATGTCTTCAGCGAATGCTTAACATTTATCGCTGTTTTATTTACAACAGACGACCCTTTCAGCATTTGCTAAAGACATTCGGTTTCTTTGGATAATCTAGATACTCATCGTTTATATCGATGCTCATCATGTCCGCTATCTCTCTAGTTATGGTTTTCTTATGGGCAGCATCCGTAACAGTTTGTTTATTGGGCACACAAAATGAAATGCATAACGAACAGATCATAGGGCTACATTGAATACAAACACAACAGGTGAATAATATGGCAACAACTATACAGAGCCCAGTGAGAACCTTTCAACCCCATGTAGAGATCAGTGTCCAAAACCACCCAGAGAACGTCCAAGACCCATTTTCTTGATGTATATCTGCTGCAATTTTATGCAACTTATTGATAGCTTTGTACACAGAAGGAGTGTGATCAGGTATAAAAACACAGCAACTACTTCCGATAATTCTGCAAGCTCCACCTCTATCCGCTAACATTACATCAAGGACCATCCTATTCTGTAATGCTACAACTCTAGTAATCTGTAGCTCTTCAGTAATATTTCCCAGAGCCGCTGCAGTTTGATTTGTAACAGCCTCCACTACTCGCGTTAATCGTCGTATCTTTCTGCTGTTCAGGGCTGGTCCCACAAAGAAGAACAATCCTAAATTGAAATCTATATACTGTTGCAGACTAGTGTCTGTCTGATCTACATCATCTACAGATAAAGCTCTCTTAAATCTATTTACAGTTACATTGTTCAACAATTACAAATCCTTATGATAAGATGCTGGTGCTAGAAATACAGGTGGCAGTAAAAATGATACATAACATACTCCAGACCATCCGGCGGGTAATCGATAATAACCCTTATTCCCACATACAAAATAAATGTTATGTGACGCAAGGAAAGTACTATTATTCAAACCGTCAATATTCAACACGACAATACAATCATTAACACCTACAGGAATATGGCTTACACTTTGTACGCATAAATCAGCTTGTGCTTGGGCCACAGAGATTACAAATTTCTCCTGTCCAACAGTGTCTCTGGTGTTCGTGAAGATATACAGAGTTGATGCATTGTCTGGTTTATATTCCTCCCACTCCCATATAGTTCCATTGGCTTGGGGATAGCCATCTTCATTTTGGTGGCATTCTTTATTCAGTTTGAAGATCAATCGCCCTACATTCGGTTTTCTTGTAGCAAAAAGCAGAGTGTACCATGCTCTACAAGAGCCATTATGTGAAAAGGGAAGTGGTATGAACGGTGTTCCCCCTTTCTTTTGGTGTGCTGGCATCATCCCACATATCCAACAATCTGTGGCATTTGTAGCAACGTGGGTATGATGCAACATCTGTATAAAAGTGTTATTTAGATAAGTCTGTCGATGCTTCAATTCTTGGTAAGGGAGTGTATAAAAGAAATGCTCATCAGGAACTGGAGTAGAAACAACATACAGTTCACGGGCAGGAGCTTTCTCCTCAACAAACCACATGACTGTAGCGATGACTGCTATAACAAGAATGAACCCTACAGAACCAAAAACTTTCTTCTTATCCATCTCGAACAAAAGTCACAGTATCTTCCTGTTTCTAAAGTGTTGTCGGAACTCTTACCCCTAGGCAGCCTTTGTTTTCTTCACCATCGGGCCAAGACGGGTGTCACTACTCTAATGCATGGCTGACCCCCCCCCCCCTTGCCTCATCCGCTCTCCGTTTCACAAACCTAGAGACCGTTCCGACAACTTCTCACACAATCGCAGATTCCTTTCTTGGTCGCAGGTTGTATCTCTTTGATGCAGGCGTCGTTTGGTCCGGGAAGAACTCCTCAGCATCATTAGGTCCCACAGCATGGCCCTTCTCTGTAGTCAGGATGTCTCGATGATCAGTTAGTACAGCAGGCTCCACCAGGTCAGGTTGCACCTTCCGACAATGAATTGAATGAATCCAATTCTTTCCATTCGTTACTCGCACTGCTGTTCTTGTGGCTAAGAGGATTTGTTCAGGGCCACACCATCTCGGTTCCAGACTATTCGACCTCTCAAAGGACTTCACAAGAACGAAATCGCCAGGCCGGAGAGTATGACCTTCTCCTGTGGACCGATCAGGGAGTGCTTCTCGAACCTGTTGGTGAATAGAAACCAAGCTATCAGTTAATTGTGCCAAATAGTCATTCATTAAAACACAAGGTACATCATACACTGAACTCGGTTTGGGCACCCCCCATATGTTCATGGGGCGCCCGAAGACAATCTCATAAGGTGTCAAGCCTGTCCGAGAGTGTGGCACCGATCTGATAGACAACAACGCCAAAGGCAAAGCATCTGGCCAAGTCAAAGAAGTAGATGCCTGTATCTTTGCAATTTTCAGTTTCAAAGTTCCGTTATACTTCTCCACCAGTCCTGCTGATTGCGGGTGGAATACTGCATGGAACTTTTGCACAATGCCCAATCCCTTCAGGACATACTTAATAGCGTCCGCCACAAAATGGGGCCGTTATCACTCCACAATAATCTGCAGACACCGAATCGAGGAAAGAATTCCTTCAAAAGCACCTTAGCAGTAGTCATTGCAGTATTGTCCTTAGTAAGGTATGCCTCAATCCATTTACTGAATGCACAAACCACAACCAGGACGTACTTCAGATTATTACAGCGTTCCAGCTTGTTAGACCTGACACCTTGGCGTGAGTCTCCCTTCCACTTTTTGCTGATGTGCCTCCAATGTTTTGCTGGTTTTCCGATACTCAGGGCACTGCGCCACGGCTGATCCGGGCCGCAGTGCAAGTGCTCCCTACTGTAAATTGTACATACGATTGGTATCCATGATTGGTGCATTGGATTTACTGTCAGTCCCTAGTAATGCGCACTAGAGAGTGCCGGGGCTTGTAGATGCCAATACTGCTGGTGGGCCTGCAGCGCTGGTTGCGCCACCCACCGAAGCAGCCGTAAAGATGTGTCCGGGAACTGCGACCGCAGAACCCGCGTGCGGTCTCGTACTGTCACGCTAGCTGGGCAAGTGCACCCACTTGCCAGCCTCGAACCTTCCCTTGACTACATATTAGTCACCCCTATGGTAGGCCTGCGGGCAGGGTGCGTTGTAGGTGTAAGGTAGGACAAGCCCTGATGTGTGTGGCATGTCCTAGTAGTGACTTACAACCAAGACCGTATTTCACTATTGAAGGCTACCTGCTCCATTAGGCCAGACTGAGCTGCTGGAATTATTACACCCTATAATCCCAGCAGGCTCAAGGAGCATGGTAGCGAGTCATGTTTAGTAAACCTGTTCCAAAGGGGCCCTTCAATTGTTTCAAATGTGGCGAGCCTGGGCACATATCCAGTGACCCCAAGTGTCGCCTATTTGGAAAACCCGCACCCACTGGTGCTCCGCCCCGACAAATGACTAGCGTTCACCTGGGAGAAGAAATGATGGTCCCGGGGGTGGAGATCCCGTTCACATGACCCTGGTCTCGCTAGGAGACAGTGAGATGATCCCTACGAACTACCTGCCCTCTAACACTAAGAAATAAGGGCAGGTGGTGATCATCAATGGTAAGGAAGCTGAGGCTCTTCGGAACACAGGAGCCAGTGTGACTGCAGTGAGGCAGCACCTGGTGTCTCAAGAGCAGGTTGTACCCCATGCCTACTGTAGGGTTATCAACGCTGATAATTCAGAGAGTCAGTGTCCGATGGCTCAAGTTCCCTTCGAGTGGGGGGGGGTCTCTGGTACTCTGCAGGTCTGTGTGAGAAAAACCATGCCTGTTGACTGTTTGCTGGGGAACGACTTGGAGCACTCCCCTTGGGAAAAGGTGGAGAAGACGGCTCACCTGCGGATGGTGGGTCTGCCTGACTGGGCGTGCGTGACCACCCGGTCGATGGCAGCCAGTAGGGGTGATCGAGAGGTCCTGGGGCCTGAAGGAGAGGCCCAGGAACCGGCCTTAGGGAGAAGGCGCAGGGGGCGCGGGAAACCGGCCCCTGAAGTTCCCACGGTCCAGGAGGAAGCAGACCTTGAGGGGGATGCCCTGGAGCCTACAGGGGAACAGATCGCCGAACTGGGGGACCTGCCTGAGCTGACCCATTGGC
This sequence comes from Lissotriton vulgaris, assembly GCF_964263255.1. Classification (NCBI taxonomy): domain Eukaryota; kingdom Metazoa; phylum Chordata; class Amphibia; order Caudata; family Salamandridae; genus Lissotriton; species Lissotriton vulgaris. The sequence continues at coordinate 734,070 of NW_028248228.1, read as the reverse complement.
AGCAAGAAGGAGGACCCTCCAGGGAGGAAAGCAGAAAGAATGCCCTTCTCTCGTGGGTATGCGGCAGCAGGCTGCAGACCAGGCCAATGGTGTTCAGGCCAAAACACATTACGTGTACTGGGAGAACGACCTCCTGTATTCAGAGCCTAAGGCTGCTGAACCTGGGTCAGCCCGTGTGCTGGTGGTACCCCAGAAGTTCAGAGCCTTCCTACTGGGTCTGGCTCATGATGTGCCTTTAGCAGGACATTTGGGGATGGACAAGACCTATGACAGGCTTGTCACCCACTTTTACTGGCCCCAAATGCACAAGAGCTCAGACGCTCATTGCAGAACCTGTCCGACTTGCCAGGCAAGTGGGAAGACGGGAGGGAAGAACAAGGCTCCCCTCCAACCCTTCCCTGTGGTCGGTACGCCATTCCAGCGAGTGGGTATTGACATCGTTGGGCCTCTGGACCCCAAGACAGCCATGGGCAACAGGTTCATCCTGGTCTTGGTGGACCATGCCACCCGGTACCCTGAAGCCATCCCTCTGAGGACAGTGACGGCCCCCGCGGTGGGACGTGCACTGATGAGAATTTTCTCACGAGTAGGATTCCCTCTAGAGGTGGTGAGCGACAGGGGGACCAATTTCATATCGAAGTATATGAAGTCCCTTTGGCAGGAGTGTGGCGTAACGTATAAGTTCACCACGCCCTACCATCCTAAAGGTAACGGGTTGGTTGAGAGATTCAACCAAACCCTGAAAGGCATGATCATGGGCCTGGAAGGTCCGATGAGGCGTAAGTGGGACGTCCTCTTACCATGCCTAATCTTTGCATATCGCGAGGTGCCACAGAAGTCCCTAGGGTTCAGCCCCTTTGAACTACTGTACGGTCACCCCGTGAGAGGACCGCTGAGTTTGGTAAAGGAAGGCTGGGAGCAATCTCCCAGGAAACCTCCCCAGAATGTATATAGCTACATGCTGGCCTTCAGAAACCAGACCAGACGCTTCAGACAACTTGCCGAGGCAAATCTGGAAGCAAGCCAGGAGGAAATGAAGCGGTGGTACGATCAGAATGCCACTCTGGTCGAGCTTCAGCCTGGACAAGAGGTGTATGTCCTGGCCCCAGTGGAGCCCTGTGCCCTTCAGGATAAGTGGACAGGCCCATTTGAGGTTGTAGAGCGCAAGAGCCCCGTGACATACTTGGTGGACATGAAGACGCCCAGGAACCCTTTGCGGGTCCTACATGTCAACCGCCTCAAGCCCCACTTGCGAAGGTCCGAAGTGGGCATGTTGTTGGCAACTGATGACGGAATGGAGGAGGAGTCGGAGCCTCTTCCTGACCTCTTGGTGGCCTGTGAGAAAGATGGGTCAGTGGATGGGGTTAACCTCTCACCCACCCTGACCGCCGAACAACAGGAGGACTGCCGCCAGTTGCTGGGGCAGTTTCCAGACCTGTTCTCCCTGGTTCCGAGTGTCACAGATTGGTGCGTCCATGATGTGGACACTGGAGACAGCTTACCTGTGAAGCATAAGGCTTACAGGGTGACTGACAGGGTCCGGGCCTGCATCAAGGAGGAGGTCTCCAAGATGCTTGCTCTGGGGTGATTGAGTCTTCCAGCAGTCCTTGGTCCAGCCCCGTGGTCTTGGTCCCAAAGGCTGCTGCGCCGGGAGCCACACCCGAACTCCGGTTCTGTGTGGACTACAGAGGACTCAATTCAGTCACGAAGACTGACGCGCACCCCATCCCCAGAGCTGATGAGCTCATTGATCGGCTAGGGGCTGCTCGGTTCCTCAGTACGTTTGATTTAACGTCTGGGTACTGGCAGATCGCCTTGACCGATGGGGCAAAGGAGAGGTCGGCATTCTCTACACCAGATGGGCTTTTCCAGTTCCGGGTTATGCCATTTGGAATGAAGAATGCCCCTGCCACCTTTCAGAGATTGGTCAACCAGGTGTTGGCTGGGCTGGACGAGTTCAGTGCCGCCTACCGGGATGACATCGCGGTGTTCAGTGGCACCTGGTCCGAACACCTGCGACACCTCTGGGAAGTGTTGATGGCCCTGCGCAGAGCAGGCCTCACAATCAAGGCAAGCAAGTGCCAGATTGGGCAGGGTTCCGTGGTGTACTTGGGACACCAAGTTGGGAGTGGCAAGGTAGCACCCTTGCAGCCCAAAATTGAGACCATCCTGGCTTGGGAACCCCCCAAGACCCAGACTGCAGTGAGAGCCTTCCTGGGGCTCACTGGGTATTACAGGAGGTTTGTCAAGGGTTATGGCACGATCGTGACCCCCTTGACAGAGCTGACTTCAAAGAAGCAGCCCAGGAATGTGATTTGGACTGACACCTGTCAGAAGGCTTTTGACACCCTGAAGACTGCCATGTGCACGGCGCCCGTGCTCCTGATTTCTCCAAGGAATTCATAGTGCAAACAGACGCTTCAGAGCATGGTGTAGGGGCTGTTCTTTCACAGATGACTGAGGAGGGCTTTGACCAACCCGTAGCCTTCATAAGTAGGAGGTTACTTCCACGGGAAAGTAGGTGGAGTGCAATAGAGCGTGAAGCATTTGCTGTGGTCTGGGCGCTGAAGAAGCTAAGACCCTACTTGTTTGGGTCTCACTTCCGAGTTCAGACGGACCACAGGCCCCTCATATGGTTGATGCAAATGAAGGGTGAGAACCCAAAACTGTTGAGGTGGTCCATTTCTCTACAGAGTATGGACTTTACGGTGGAACACCGCCCTGGCACCGATCACGCCAACGCTGACGGTCTGTCCAGATTTTTCCGCCTTAGTGATGTGGAACTCCCTGGGGAAGGGTAGTTCCCCCCACATTTCAGCTGGAGGGGACACATGTTAGACCTGGCACCTTGGCGTGAGTCTCCCTTCCACTTTTTGCTGATGTGCCTCCGATGTTTTGCTGGTTTTCCGATACTCAGGGCACTGCGCCACGGCTGATCTGGGCCGCAGTGCAAGTGCTCCCTACTGTAAATTGTACATACGATTGGTATCCATGATTGGTGCATTGGATTTACTGTCAGTCCCTAGTAATGCGCACTAGAGAGTGCCGGGGCTTGTAGATGCCAATACTGCTGGTGGGCCTGCAGCGCTGGTTGCGCCACCCACCGAAGCAGCCGTAAAGATGTGTCCGGGAACTGCGACCGCAGAACCCGCGTGCGGTCTCGTACTGTCACGCTAGCTGGGCAAGTGCACCCACTTGCCAGCCTCGAACCTTCCCTTGACTACATATTAGTCACCCCTATGGTAGGCCTGCGGGCAGGGTGCGTTGTAGGTGTAAGGTAGGACAAGCCCTGATGTGTGTGGCATGTCCTAGTAGTGACTTACAACCAAGACCGTATTTCACTATTGAAGGCTACCTGCTCCATTAGGCCAGACTGAGCTGCTGGAATTATTACACCCTATAATCCCAGCAGGCTCAAGGAGCATGGTAGCGAGTCATGTTTAGTATGCCTGAACTCAGGATGATAAAATATTTATTTTAGTAAAGTTTATTTTAGTATCCTGGGTTTGCAAATGCTACTTTTAGAAAGTTAGCATTTGCTTGCTTAACCATTTCAGTCCGCCTCTGCTGGTATGTGTATCTGACTGTCTGGGACGTGTGAGTGACAGGGCTGGAGGGATGACAGGTGGTGAATGCGCAGATTACACCTTAGTGGGAGGTAGGAGTGCCTCTTGACTCGAACTGTAGCTGTGCTCGGCCACCACAATGCTGGCTCCACCCTCCTGGGGAGCGGCGGATGACTCGGCCGGCACCCGGCCCAGGAAGGGCGAAGCCCCCATCAACAAGGTACTCTGGCCGCCCCTGTTCGCACAATGCTGGCTCCACCTCCTGTGGGGCGTCTGATGCGCCTGCCCCTCACACTGAAAGCAGAAGCCGGAGTACACCCGCCAGGTTACTCAAGGACTGAGAGTGGCTATGCAAAGGCCCCCCTGGCCTGCGAGAACAAAAGAAATGGCCTATAAAAGAAGGAGCCCTGCTCCTTGAAAATTAGATCCTGTTTGGGCCACAGAAGGACTCTGCCCGACGAGAAGGACCGTGAGAGACAAGGAAGGGTGCTGACTCTTGCCTGTGTCTGGTGCCTTGCTGCCGAAGGAGAGGAAGAAGAAAAGACTACGAGAAGACTTTTTCTTTACTTTGTGCCAAACTCTGCTAAAGAGATCTCCAAGGGCTTGCAACTGAACTTGCCCCCTGACCAGCGCCCCAGGACCAGTGGGCGCTACCCCCTGAAAGAAAGCGACTGCGGGTGCTGGCCATCGCCGCAGTACCGACGGAGGAATCTCCTCCAAGGCAACGACATCCACCTGACCACCGTGACCGGGGCCCAAAGCAACAGCGAAAGCAAAGTGAGGACCAGCCGCCGCTGGCCCGAACACCGTCCGAGCTCTCGAGTTGACTGCGCAACGAGCAGCCACTCACCTGCAAAGACGGACAGTTGCCCTGTGAGAATCCGCAAGGTCGGTAGCCTGCCCGACAGCCCAGCTGTGAGCGCACAGCTGCACCGGCACTTGGCTGGGTACGTCCTGCACTTGGGGACCGTACTGCCACTTGCCGCCACCGCACAGCCGCCGCCTCCAGGGTCGGAGCGGACGACGAGGAGAGGACCCTGCCGCCACAGAACACCGCTGCCCCGGAGGACCCGTGAACTGCTCGGCTGAGAGCCGCAACGAACAGCGACCCCGGGAAGGCAACGCGACGTGGGACAGATCCCCTGGAAGCCGCCTGCTCCACAAGAACTTTGGTTGACACCGGCCTGAGGGCCCTAAGAGAACGCTTAAACTGCTATAAAGAACTGTGGTAACCTGAACTGAGTAACTTGCAACCGTTATCGTAAAGTACGTTGACTGTATTCACAAGCCTGCTTAAAATCTATATAAAGATATATATTTTTACAGAATACAGTCTGGTCTCGTTGTGTGGTGGGTTGGTTGTAAAGGTGTACTATTGCAAGTGTTTAACCTATATGCCCCAAAGATTAGCCTGCGACTGCTTAAGCCACACTACCTAGAGGGTAAGCAGAGGTTGTCTGGAAGGTAACCCTCAGCCCTGACGAGGAAGAGGAGAGTCCCTGCTTGTCGCTAGTGTTGCACTGCGCCAACTAGAGACTCCCCCTTCCTACACAGCTGAATGTAATCCATTTGCAATACTTCAAAGGGTGCGGTAGGTGTTGCAAATCCTCCTGCCGGAGTCCGTGTCCCTTTCCCTGGATTGTATTTTAGGCAAATCATACAAGTCTGTACTAATCTTTTACCCGTGCTAGCAATCTCTTGGTGCTCCCAGACTTGTGCAAGTAATTTCACAACCGCCGAAGCTCCAACATGTGCTAGCCCATGTGCCATCTGAACCAAAGGTTGTACGAAGGCTGTAGGCAACTTTCACCTATCCATCTGCTTATTCCTCCAACAACCTTCATCGTCCAATTCTCCATCTTTGGACCATTGCTCTTGTTCCTTATTAGTAGCAGTCTTTTGCATTTCTAGTACTTTTTCCCTTGCATCGTGCCACCGTTCAGCTTGTGACTTGATAACATACATAGAAGTGGAACCAGGCTGCATCGCAGTTTCTCGTGCCGCTCGATCTACAAATATTTGATAAAGAAGAAAGTCCGGCCCTGAGGAAGAACCCATTAGAATAACAGAAGGGTTTGGAAACGCGTCGGCCATCTGGCTGTAGGCATACAACACAGCGACACAATAATGAATGTACCTGAACAAGTTTTGGTGTATAGGATTTAATGCCTGTTTTAAGAAAAAAAATGATGAAAGCGTAATCGTTTATGAATTATTTTTCATTTATTCTTGTTTGTACACATTGTTTTGAAATGTATTGAAATGTACGAAACATTGCGTTTACTTGCATCCTCAGTAAAAGGGATATTTTCAGCCTCTGTATATTGTAAAATTTGAAAATTGTTGAAATGCATGATTTATGACAAATGCATACCTTCTTTAAATAAATAATAGAAGGCACACACCAGCTGAATAAACCAGTCCTGGTCTGTTAAAATCGAGTCCTGGCACTTTCTTCTTTATCAAATATTACTTGTCCAGCCAGGACACGTAGGACAAAACCCCTCTATTTAAAAATATAGCAAGAGCAGGCACCAGCCTGTGTGGGTTCTCAAACAAAAAAGGTTTTAGAACTTTCTTCAAGCAATAAAAACAACGGGTTATAGAATATAACCCGTTGGAACATGTCAGAGGAGGAAACTCTCTCCTTTTCTGAGGCACACATCAAGAATCTAATTGCAGGACCTTCTCCTTTTTCCGCAATAAAACTTAGCACAAATGCTCAACAGCAAAATGAAAGTGACAAGCTATTGAGACTACACAAAAAACACACACGTACAGAATTGCACGGGCATTTTTTGTTTGAACACCTCAAGGCAGGCACCATTCCTTGGGGCCTTCAAGTGAAAAACGTGCCGGTGGTGTTCACGGAGGACCCTTTATACAAAAAAGGTTTCAGTTACATAGCAACAAAATGCAGTAGAGACCTCATGGTCCACACTGTCGAAACAGCGAAGAGGATTTGTGATAAAGAAAAGGAAGAGATAGAGGCCTTAACCAAAGCCATAGAGGATAATCATACTGTAGACGAAGCCAAAGCTTTGCTTGAAAAGATCAATAAAGAAATTGCAACATTCAGAGATAATACTATCAACTTCAGGTCCAACAAATTCGAAAAAGACGTAAAATCCTTTAAAATAGAATCAGTCTACCCATACCTCAAGGAGGATTATTACACCCAAGCTGAATCTAGACGAGCACTGTCCCAGTTCCAAGGGAGGTCCAAAAACAGATTTTTAACCTTTTCTGAAAGCTCATCTTCTGAATCGGCCAACGACTCAGACCCAAGGGAGGGACCTTCAAAAAGAAATCCTTTTTTAGAAAAGGGCGAAGGCAGGGGACGAGTGAGATTCAAACCACAGCCCCAACCATGGGAAATGCGAACGCGACGAACCCAGTACAAATCGTAGATCAGACCTCCATAGTAAACATTTCGAACAGGGAACTAACAGTACATGAAAAATCAGTACTAGAATTAGGACTTAAATTCGTACCAACATCTTACACTGACCTGACGCATCTAAAAATTGAAGCATTGGAATTTTGTCGAAAACTGAGACTAAAAGCATTTTTTCACAACAGGGATGACACTAGAGTTAATGAACCCTCTAATCTCTCCAATAAATCCACGTTTGTACCGCCCACATATACCATCCCAAAGGAAATAATAGCCTTTGAACAGATCGTTCTATCCTCCATCACTCAATTAAGCAAACAAAAGGTGTTCCTCAAGAGGAACATCACTAGGGAACAAGAAACAGCCTTGAATACTTTACGCAACGACGAATCGATTGTGTTAAAACCCGCAGACAAAGGGGGCGCCCTTGTAGTCTGGGACAGAGAGAAATACATCACTCAAGCAAATAGTCAAATCAAAAATACCGAGTGGTACAGAGAAGTCAAAGAGGACCCAACTCCACAAATAACAGCTGAAATTCGGACTATAATCACAGAAGGCCGGGACAAGGGGATACTAGGAATGAAGGAATTCCAATATTTAGACAAAAAAAGCCCACGAATTCCGGTAATCTATTTTTTACCAAAAATTCATAAAAACTTATCTGAACCACCCGGAAGACCCATTGTCTCCGGGTGCGATTCGGTGCTGGAACCACTTGCGAAATACGTGGATGTGTTCCTTAAACCTTTTTTGTCTGAAGTAAGATCATACCTTAAAGACACCAGGGACTTCATCAACAAGGTTGAAGGTACTCCATTCGATGGAAACCAAGAGGTGATGGTATCCTTTGATGTCACCTCCCTTTACACCCAAATCCCCCAACAAGAAGGACTAGAAGCAATGGAGTATTTTTTAGACACACGACCCAGACCACATAGAGTCCCCACAGATTTCATTATCAACTTAGCGAGAAAAGCCCTCAAAAAGAACTACTTTCGGTTCATGGACACGTTCTACGTGCAGGTGAAGGGCACTGCCATGGGGTGTCCTTATGCCCCAGAAATGGCGGTGCTCTTCATGGCCCTGTATGAGGAGCGCTTCATCTACCGGAACAATCCATTCCTTCAAAACATAACTAAATGGTATTGTTTCATTGATGATATCTGGTGCCAATGGAATGGGTCAGAAGAAACGCTCACCCAGTTCCATCAGTGGCTCAATACCAGACACCCAGACATAAAATTTACAATGACCTTCAGCAGAACATCGCTTACTTTCCTAGATGTTGTGGTTTTTCCTCATGAAAATGAATTGACTACGACCTTACATCGCAAAGACACTGATAAGAATACAATTTTACACTATGCCAGTTACCACCCCAAAAGTCTGAAATCCAACTTGCCGTACGGACAAATGCTGAGAATCCGACGGAACTGCTCTAGAAAAGAAGACTTTCTGATCCATTCACAAATATTGAGTGATCAATTACAGCGGAGGGGTTATCCCCACAAATTACTGAAACATTCAACTACCAGGGCATGGCACACTCCACGAGATGAGTTATTGAGAACCAACAAAGAAATCAAACCATTAGAGAGGCCGGTATGTGTTACCACTTTCGGGCCATATACAAACAAGTTAAAATCGATCATTCTAAAGAATTGGCATCTGATTAAAAATTCAGAAGTCCCGATGGAGCAACCTCTGTTTGCCCTAAAGAAAAACAGAAGCATAGCCCAGCGGATTGTAAGGGCCGATCTGGGAGTAAGCAAAGCCAAAACTGACTTACACACACTGTGGAAACTACCACCTGTAACAGGCCACCACAAGTGTGGGTCGTGTGCTTCGTGCCCCAATACAATTGAAGGTGAAGAATTTTCATTCAAGGCAACAAAATGGATACACAAAGAATTCTCGAACTGCAAAACATCAAATGTAATATATGCAGTCATGTGCCCGTGTCCCAAATTGTATATAGGAAAAACCACTCAAAAAGCAAATCAACGAATATCCCAACATAGATCTAGGATCAAGAACAAAGTACTGTCCGCACCCATGGTGCAGCACTTTGTCGAACAGAAACACAATGAAAACGATTTCAAATGGACAATACTACAAGCCATGAAGGTTCCTCCGCGAGGGGGAAACATTGATACCATGTTATTAAAAAAAGAGGCTTATTTAATACTAAAATTTAATTGCGTGATGGATGGCTTGAACGAGATGTCGGAATTACAAAGAACTAACTACTGAGTCCAACGTGAACCCCACCACCACCACAGAATGATCCATTAAAAGGCACTGAGCCAATGCGCTGCTCTAAACTTAATACACAATCACATTGAAACCCCTTTTTTCCGTAAAAACTACAAATCCCACAATCCCTAGCTGCATATTTAAACAGGAAACCGTGTTCCGTTTGGTGTTCAATCCAAATCAGACTAGCAGCACTCGGAGCGAGAAGTGGCCGCATAGAACCCCCAGCGCAGCGAGAGACCCAAAAACGGAGGTAAGGAAGCACCGCGAATGTCCTTCTAAAAGCGCAGCAATAGAATAGAATCAATGCCAAGTAAATTTCAATACCGGCTTGATTCCTTCCACAGAACCTGACTAAGAAACGCCAACGCTTATTCAAACTACGTGAAGAGCTTGGGTCGCCAGCCGCGCTACACGCAGGTAGGCAAAAATGATAAAGAAAAACAGAACTCGACCCAATGCTTTATTCCTAGTTTTACTTTTGAAACTGATTCCGAATTTTTAAACACACAGACCGGAGTCACCGCGGAACACGATACATATTTTATCAACAACTTCACCTTGAGAGAGTAACTGAAAGATAACAAGTAAGTGTTAGCGCAGCCCTCACAGAGATACCTTTTTGCATAAAGAAATGTGAAAATGAATACATTTACTAAATTCACCCATCCTTAACCACATCTAGGTAATGGTGAAAAGTCAAGGCCACCTGATACCCCGTGCTTGAAAGCAGCAGCCAATAAATCTGTAACACAAGGTAAAATTCCATATGCTCAGCCTATATATGAAGCTAAGCAAACAACTTAGGAAAATAGGAGATATTAAATGTCCCCAATTTCACACCATAGGTACACAGCCCGGCCCTGAGGAAGAACCCATTAGAATAACAGAAGGGTTTGGAAACGCGTCGGCCATCTGGCTGTAGGCACACAACACAGCGACACAATAATGAATGTACCTGAACAAGTTTTGGTGTATAGGATTTAATGCCTGTTTTAAGAAAAAAATGATGAAAGCGTAATCGTTTATGAATTATTTTTCATTTATTCTTGTTTGTACACATTGTTTTGAAATGTATTGAAATGTACGAAACATTGCGTTTACTTGCATCCCCAGTAAAAGGGATATTTTCAGCCTCTGTATATTGTAAAATTTGAAAATTGTTGAAATGCATGATTTATGACAAATGCATACCTTCTTTAAATAAATAATAGAAGGCACACACCAGCTGAATAAACCAGTCCTGGTCTGTTAAAATCGAGTCCTGGCACTTTCTTCTTTATCAAATATTACTTGTCCAGCCAGGACACGTAGGACAAAACCCCTCTATTTAAAAATATAGCTCGATCTACAAAGGCATTTCCTTGTCCCACTTTGTCTGTCACTTTCTTGTGCGCACTACATTTCACTATAGCTATTCTTCTAGGGAGTGTCAGCGCAGTCAGAAGCTGGTGCACTAATTCTACATACATAATCTGAGTTCCGTGTGATGTCAAAAAGCCCCTTTCCTTCCAGAGCAGGCCGAAATCGTGCGCTACTCCGAAAGCATAGCGGCTATCAGTATAGACATTCACACATAATCCTGTGCTAAGCTCACAAGCACGTATCAATGCTATCAGTTCAGCTGCCTGAGCTGATTTCTGTGGTATGCGTGCTGTCTCCACTATCGTGTGTAATGTGGTAATTGCATAGGCCGCAGAGGTGGTTCCATCTGGTAACTTTAAACAAGACCCATCCACCCACAGTTCTCCATCCACATCTGCAAAGGGTGTGTCCTGTAAATCAATGCGACCCTTTGTCTGTTCCTCGGTCACAAAGACACAGTCATGCTTCTCTTGTGCCTCAGGCCGGGTCGTTGGAAAGGGCAACAATGTGGCTGGGTTTAGTGTTGCGCATCGTTTCAAAGTTATGTGGGGAGCCAATAATGTCAACTCCTATCCTGTGAGACGAGCATTAGTCAGATGCTGCGTCTTTGTCTGATTCTAAAGGGCATCAACAGCATGGGGGACCAACACTAACAGCTTGTGAGATAAGACAATCCCTTCACTCTGGCGTATTGACACAGCTGTCGCCGCAACTGAACGAAAACATCCAGGCAATGCTCGGGCAACAGGATCAAGTACTGCCGAGAAATATGCACAAGGGCGCTGCTTATCGCCGTGCATCTGTACTAACACTGATAACGCGCATCCATCTCTCTCATGCACATACAACGTAAAGGGCTTTGTATAATCAGGGGTGCCTAACACTGGTGCTGAGCAAAGGGCTTGACGTAATTGGTGAAAAGCATTCTCACATTCATCTGTCCATGGAAGGGGAACTGGGGTATCTTTTGTCAAGAGGGCTAACAGTGGTTTAACTATGTATGAAAATCCTAATATCCATTGTCTACAAAAGGAGGTAAGACCCAAAAAGGCTCGAACTTCTTTCTGCGTGGAGGGTACTGGTGTATCTAAAATGGCTTGAATACGATCTGGTGTGAGCGCACGCCCCTCCTTAGACAAAAGGTGACCTAAGTAGGTTACCTTTGGTCTACAAAATTGCAAATTTTTTTTCGATACTTTGTGATTGTGGGATGCCAAAAATGTAAGTAAGGACAGAGTACATGTTTCACATTGCTCTGGGGTGTCGGCCGCCAACAAGATGTCATCGACATATTGTATAAGCGCCACGCCATCAGATAAAACAAAGGAGTCTAATTGTCATTTCAGTGCCTGGCTATATATACTAGGACTTTCAGTATAGCCTTGGGGAACTCTACAAAATCTATACGATCTGTTATTCAAAGTGAAGCCGAAAAGATATCGGCTGTCAGGATGAATAGGGATCGAAAAGAAAGCGTTCTTCAAGTCGATAACAGAAAACGTTGTTGCAGTTGGTGGGACCAAAGTGAGAAGTGTCGTAATATCTGAGACCACAGGGTATTGAGGTATCACAATCTTATTGACCTCCCTTAGATCGATAATAAATCGATAAACCCTGGTATCGGTGCTTTTTTTCAAAATCGGTAGGATAGGACTGTTACACACATTGTAAGGGACTTCTTCAACCACTCCGGCTTTAATCAGATCCTGCACTATTTGTACAAGCGCCTCCTCCCCCTCCTGTGAAATCCGATACTGAGGCAGGCGCGGCAACACAGCTCCCTCCTTTACACTGATGTGTACCGGAGGGATGATCATTTGTCCTACGTCGGTATCGGACGTAGCCCACAAGGATTCAGGAAGAGAGGCCAATGCAGCTTCTACCGTAATCAAATACACCCTCTCCATGGATGGATAATTGTCATTCAAAATAACACATACTCCCTCAGGGGAGCACCGTATCGTGGCCCGGAAATACTTGAGCATATCCAGGCCGACGATGTTATCAGGAGTGTTCAGAGAAAGTAAGAATGGACATGGTGCAGCAAACTGATCAACATAAAGTGCAAGAGGTTGTGACAGTGGGCTAACAGAAGGAGTTCCATCGAATCGTAATTGATGAGCCAGACAGGGGAGCCCTCGGAGCCAATTTTCTGGACAAAGTGCTACGAGTAGCTCCTGTATCAACCAGGAACTTATCAGTAGAGCCCAAAACATGTGCTGTAACATAAGGACCCCTCTGATCTACTGGGACTTCAACTGGTTCCTTACCCCATCCTACGCAATCCTATGCATATTGTGAATCATGACGCTCGGGGGGTGCATAGTCAGAGACTTGGTACTGATTTCGTCGATCAAAAACATTGGACCCATCTCGGGGTCGCACATTAGAATCAAATCTAGCTCGTTCATTCGCATTGTTTTTAGGGCCTGAAAAATTTCCTCTACCCCTCATAGACCCCTGTCCTCGCTCCTGGCGCTGTGCACGCAATGCCGGACATTCATTCGCCCAACGGCCTTTCTGCCTACAATACGCACATTGATCTCGGGCCAAATCTATACGGTTCGAAGGAGAGTTAAAGAAATTTCGGCCACCCCGTTCATTCCCACCTGCGCTAACATAACCCTCGTTTTTAAATCTTTAGATTTCTTTTCCTCACTACCCTTCGCTTCTAATTCCTGACGCTCGTAATACTGAGCCATCGTCAGGAGGGATGCAGGTGTCGAAGTAGTCCAAGAACTTTCACTCGCTTTTAATCGAGCTGCTATACTTGGTAATAAATTTGAAACATATTTATCGACAAAAAGATGTCGACCCGTGTCGTCCGTAAGCGACTGACCGCTAAAGTCATGAAACGTTTCTTCAAACCGTGTAAAGAAATCCGACACGGATTCATCTACTTTCTGTTTACAGGATGCTAACATAGTCCAATCAATCTTTTTAGGGGGGATAAGTGTTTTTAATTTAGTAACTATGGCAGCGGGAAGATCTAAGATCGATTGGGGCGGTTTCTGTGCAGGTTTCCTCCCCCTGTCCTCATCCTCAAGATCCCCCCATCTAGCTTTAAAAATCGTGAGATCGTCAACCTTGCGGATCGATCTCCACATGTCTGGTGGTAGAATAAGCCCGAAAAACAAATCAATATCAGCCAAAGTCATAGTACAAGAATTCAAAGCCCCCTTAACTTCCTCATAAAACGCTGCGGGATTCTTTCGGGGATCGGGTAGTGCTGCTTTTAATGCCATGACATCTGCTCTGTTCCACGGAGTATATACCCAATTATAAATAAAATACCCTTGAGCATCAGGAGACCCTTTATCTGAACTGGTACCCGTTCCCTTGGGGGGGACGTACAAAGGCGCTGCCTCCTGCATCGGTTTAACATGCACAGTGTCGATCTTATCTGAATGGAAGATGGGTGACCGCTTCCCGGCGCCAGACAGGTCCGAAGACTCGTCGCCAGCCTTCCGTTTCCGCGCCTCTTCCCGGAGTCGAAACATTTCATCCCGCAACGCAAAGAGTCGTCGTACTGCATTGGGTACCTGGGAAGAAAGAAAAAGACCGTTACGTAATTCTTTAGCATCAGCTACCACATCCTCTGGTTCAAAAACATCGGAGTATTTCCGAAAGGCGGTCACTACTTCGTCAGAAAGAAAACTAACAAAATACAGTCTTTCTCTATCCTCCCATGTCTCAAGCTCCGTTAACACATCAGCTAAAGACACAGTATCTTCGGTGACCCGATAGGCAATCTTACGAAGATCAGTCATACGATCGGCTGATAACATAGACCGCGTATCCCTCTTCTGATCAGGCGGTCCGGAATCTGAATCTCCTTCATTCGCGGCGGACGGACCAGCGTAGGGCGGTGGTGAACGATCTAATAACGAAAAATCATCATCCGATTTATTAAGGACAGGATAGAGAGGCTGGCGAACAGAATATTGGCCAGATATTTGCAACCGCCGTTCTTTCTCCTGCTTCTCTTCTAACTCCTTAGCTTCACGCTTTTTCAACTCTTGTGTTTTCTCACGCTCACTCTTTCGTTGTTCTTTGTCGATCAATGCTGGCTCACGCTTCTCACGCTCTCGCACCTCTTTCACCCACATACGTATACATTCAAACATATCTTGTCGCACTCTCCGCTTACACATACACTGTTCCACATACTCAATTTTCCTCAAATCAAACGATCCATACATAGGCCATCGCAACTCAGGATCCTTCTTGGTGTATTTCCTCCACAACGTGCTGTACATTATAGGGGAAAGACCAAACTTCACATACATATCTCTATTCGGCGTTCCCTCTGGGGGAGCCGGCTGTGATTCTTCAAGTACCAACCGGTCATTTCCAAAACAGCAGCACCACTTACGAAGTGCGCTAAAAACGGGCATGTCTCAAAATAATGCAGAATATGCAATATCACAATAAAATGGCACTTAAAATGTTGCGCCGCTCGAATCCATAGGTCAGGAGAAATATCCCCACATTACCCACCTATATGGGTTGCAACTCATATATCACAATCATAGACACATACACAAATGACTAGTCAACTTCAAATCCAAACAAATTAGTCGGGGCAAGCGTATCCTAAAACTGCCTTGCCAATCAAGACTATCAAAAGCTTGGGGCAAGTATCGTGCAACGATTCTTACCAATCAAGAGCGTCCAGGTTCCAACTGCCAAGTTCTGAATTCGCCCAAACGGCCACTACGCGGCAAACTGACAGAAGAGGTCTCAGTCGAGGACCGGCGCCACCCAGACGGTCAGATTCGAAGGGAAGGAAGAATACCTCGGGATGCCAGGACTAAAGGCGCCGCTGGCAGTGATCACGTCCCCGGCAAGGTTCCAATCCTTCGTCACGACCAGTCCTTCGAGCATCCGAGTCGCCGATGAGCCCCACGTGACGGGCGCCAATTGATGAGTTCAGGCCTCAGCCAGGCCCTCAAGTGCGAAAGGTTCGCTCTTCTGTACGCAATAAGTCCTCAGACTATATAGGAAATTGGCACGGAAACTGGAAATACAAAGACAAAGTTTAATAAACCTTTAAAGGTGGTACTACAGCCCATACAACACCCTTCAGTATTGTACAAGGTAGCACACAGAACTCGGACACGCGGTCCCCTTTTATACACAAAGAAGGGGCTCATAAGTGGGCGGTTACAGCTCAAAAGTATGATTTACTACCATATAAGGACATTTCTTGAACATGATCAATACATGGGTGGAGTTAACGGTTCATGAAACCCCCCGAATGCACATTCCAATCCCCTCTAAGCAGAAACAGATGTTACACGTACTGAGCATGCGCTAGATAGGCTGGAGCTATTTATAGCTTGTTACTGGGCAAACTCCAGGGGTGACGGTCAGTGAGGTAGGACTTGCCTCGTGGCGAGCACATGGCACAATGTGGCCTACAAGATGGAGGCCAGGAAACAAAATGGAGTCTGGCCGTAAATATGAGAAATACAGAAACTACACTGAAGACACAACAATATGTCTTCAGCGAATGCTTAACATTTATCGCTGTTTTATTTACAACACGGCCACTGCCGGCAAGTTAGGGTTAGTTTGATGCAGGACAGAGAAAATGGTGTGAAGATTATGTGAGGTTGCCCTGCCAGGTATGAAGCCAGATTGATCAGGGAGATTTGGCGAAGATTGTATTATCTATGTTTATTAGGGAAAGAGGACGGTAAGAGTCACGACGGTCGGCAGGCTTGTCAGGGTTAAGGAGCAAATTTATCAATGCTTCGCGCAGGGACTGCGGGAATTGTCCGGTGTCGAAAGACTCAGTATACATGGCCGCCAGATGCGGTTCCAGGCTGTCAGCGAACGATTTGTAGAACGAGGTAGGCAGGCCATCCAGGCCAGGGGCCTTGTCGCTAGGTAAGCTGTTGATGACTGCCAATATTTCTTCCCTGGAGAATGGCTCATCAAGAAATATTCTATGGTAGTCTTCGAGCTAGACGAGGGCGAAGGACTCAAAATATTGGTCAAACTCCTCCAGTGACAAGGGAGTGCCGGCACAATAGAGGTGAGAGTAAATGTCGAGAAAACAAGATTTAATATCTACCGGAGAGGTGGCCCTGTCCAGGCTCCACCACTGAGAGCAGGTATATAGGAGGCAGCGCGCGGTGGACGTAGGAGGTTAGCAAGGGTACGTCCCGGGAGGTTCCCCTTCCCAAAGCGGTGCGCTTGACCCTCTCTACCAAGGAAGGACAGTTTACCGCCGGCTTCATCCGAGAATTCAGTATGCTTTTGGCAAAGCAGTGCCAGCGTCTCAGGGCTGGGGCATTCCGCCTGGGTGGCATCAAGCCACGAGTATTTCACTTACATATAAGGCTCGGGAGCAATTTCGCTTTTTTTTTTTTTTATAACTTTTTATTGTAAATAAAAAAACAGACAAGGAAGAGAAACAATACAGTTAGGTGCGTGTTCAAGTAGGAAGGAAAATGCAATACAGCATAATACAAAATCATTAATACGAAAGGGGGAGGTTAGCAGGGGAGAGACTTAATTCTAATGACATGGAAGCCAAACAAGTCTTGGAATGTCGGATCAGGGAGAAAGAGGGACATCCGGAATCTCCGGAAGGGGGGGGGGGCGTGCATAGCAATTTTGCTTTTATTACTTTTATTAATGGGGTAAAAGTTGGGCCTCCCAAGGAGCTATAAAGTAGGCGAAAAGCCCCTTGTAGACTTTTGGCTCTTTTCTTCATCTCCATTTTATGGTATAAAAAAGATAATTTCTCGTCAAACAGTATCCCAAGATATTTATAACATTGAACTTTTTCTAGCTCTCGCTTTTGGTGGTACCATTTGTATTGACTGCCCTTCCGATTCTTGGTACTGATATCCATTACTTATGTTTTTGTTTCGTTTATTGTCATTTTGTTCTCAATTGAATACATTGATGTTTTGTTTATTAATCGCTGCCGTACTATCCTTGCCTGGCTTAGCAGGACGATGTCATCAGTGTATAATACGTTTGATATTTGTTTCTCAGCCAGGTTTGGTGAGTATGCTAACTCATTTTTAATTGCAAGAGTAAAGTCTGATAAAAATAGATTAAATAAATATGGAGCTAAAACACACCCTTGCTTTAGGCCTTGAGTTTTTTTAATTTTCCTCGAAAGCTTTGAACCATTCCCTATCCGGACTCTTGTCCAGGTATCAGTATATAACAATTGTATTGCATTTAAAAGGCTGGAGCTAGTGCCAAAACGATCCACTTTCCTCCATAAAATCTGCCTATTTACGCAGTCAAAGGCAGCTTTAAAATCAACGAAAAATAAATATAATGGCTGTTTTTTTGTTTTATATTTTTCCATTAAAATTCCCAGTGTTAACACGTTTATTGTTGTACCTTGACCGTGTACAAAACCTGATTGGTTTGGTGGAATTAAATGGTTTTCATTAGCCCAATCAATTAACTCCTTAAGTAGAACAGATGCAGCTAATTTAGCTTTGATATCTTGGAGCGGAATTAATCTGTAATTGGAAGGGAGGGACCAGTCCCGACTTTTATATATAGTAGAAATTATACATCCCTTCCATGCCTCGGGGACTGTTCTTGGTTGGAGAGCATGATTAAATACTGCTTTTCGATAGCTCGACCAATTTGATGCTTTCTCCTTATACAACACAGCGGGAATCCCATGTGGGCCTGGGGCACCATTGGATCTCTGATTCTGTATTAATTTACATACTTGGTTTCTGTTATCTCTATTGAGTTATTATTCTTTTCTCCTCCTATTCTATTTATTGCCCAATCAGTAGAATTCACAGCCATGTTAAGAGTAGGATTCAAATGCATATCTTTGAACGATACCCATTCAGATTCAGTTACTGTTGATGAAGTAGATTACCTACTAGATCTACTAAGTTTGTTTAATAGAATCCAGAAGCCTCTTGAATTACTCCTTTTGCAAGCATATAGAGCTTTTGCCCACAACTATTGCTTTTCTTGCATTTTGTCCTTCCAGATCATTTTCCTTACTCCTGTATTTATCTTTTTGAGTTTTACTCTGTAAACTAAATTAACTTCGAACTTTTTGACCAATCTCAGGATTCTGTTACGTCCTTTTTTTAATTGATGGCTTTCAAACGAAATTTTCACCAATGAACATGCTGCTTTTTTCCTCCACTGACCTTTATTAGCATATTATTGAGATTGTGGTAATTATTTGCTTTGTGAAGAGAGACCATTTTTCGACAGCATTCAAATAATCTCCATCGAAGTGAAAATCTACAATTGCTTGCGCAGTGTTTGTAATAGAATCTTTGGTGTTATCTGACCAATAAAGTTTCTTATAATTTACTGTCGCTATTTCTCCCGAAAGTGTCGTATAGTTTTCAAATCTTAGGCCATTTAGGTTTAACTCAATTATTTGTTGAACTCCATAGGGTACATGTATCCTTTGTGAGCTTAATAAAATGTTGAAAATTCTACAAATCCTCACTCCTACATCCAAGTACTCTCAGGCTACCATTCTACACTCTGCTCTGTCTGAAAAAACAGCTCAGCATTTTCAAAAATCTGCATTGATTTGGCGTGTAAATTATATTTTTGGAAATGTAGATGTATTAACTATTTAATTTTAATACTATAGGTGATTGGAATTACGAACGAAGAAAGCAAGATTTAGCACTAAGCAACTGAATATCAGTGCCATAAGAAGGATTATTTTGAAAAACTGAAGGACATCCAGCATTCTACGTTTAAACAATTTCCAAAAATCTAAGTGTGGCGAGGAAAGTACTATACCTGTAAGTCAAGTCTCTAATTTTGCATTTCATTAACCCAGAGCTAAGCCATATCTGTGCACACAGCATCAGAAATAATGTAGAAAGACCGCTTCAGCATCCTCATCTGAAATACTATCAGAAAGACAAATTGCCTCAGCATGACGGAATAACGTTCATCTAAAGCATCATGTAATTCTAGAGAGGAAGCACACACTGCATAAAAGAAAGTTACAACTAAAGGTTTCTTCTGGATACCATCAAAGAAAAGACTCTGAAAGAAGACTCCGAAGCTGACACGTTAACAACCAAAAGATTGGATAATCACCTTTGTTCAACAACCGTTTTTAACCAGTTACGCAAGTTTGAGACTATTTGACTCGGGATATAACACCTTGACCCACTCTGCTCACTCTTGCGAAAACCTTAAAAATTCACCACTTTATTGTGTTAATGACCATCTCAGATTGTTTCCTTTTTATTGTATACTGTTCTGTAATTCTAAGTAAATCGCCTCAACATTATCTGTTGTGCAGGAGTGATATGTAAAACTGTTAAATATAAAAATGGATTAAAGGAGCACCGTTGCGCTATATCTAATGTAAATAAATCCTCATACTCAGAACTACAAACCTTAACCTTACACCAAACATAGAAAGGGTAGAAGGAACTGATGTTCTGCGACTAATGATCCACAATAGTACTCTGCACGTTCTAACGCCCTTAGTTTCTGACATTACAAAGTGCAACAGTTTAATCATTAAATATCAGACTAACACCTTATTACTGCATTGCTAAGAACCTATACAAAAAGATTTGAGAAAAACTTCAGTCCCAAATTAAGTTACTGACGAAGAGGCTATTACCTAAAGACTATTATCTGCTTGAAAAATTTCAAAAGGTGTTACAGGACTGCTTCCCGACATTTTTTGCTCAATTCAAGTGTTGAGAAGATTACACACAATTTCTTTTAGAGATAAGTGCTGAACATTATCTAAACAAGCCCGACTCTAAAATCGAGGCAAAATCACCGAAGTTGGGGAAAAAAGTTACCTGTGCCCAAAAAGATACAGCCATAAATCTTATCTCACAGATTTGTGACAGAATGCACACAGGGGAAAACCACTCTCAGTGCAAAGTATGCCAAAAAAGTTTCAGGCGTAAATCTTATCTCACTGAGCATATGAGAATCCACACTGGGGGAAAACACTCTCCGTGCAAAGTATGCCAAAAAAGTTTCAGGCGTAAATCTTATCTCACTGAGCATATGAGAATCCACACTGGTGAAAAACCTTTTCAGTGCTCTGAATGTCAGAAAAGGTTTAGTATCAAACCGAGTCTATATCGACATGAAGTAACCCACTCTGTGGAAAAACCTTATCAGTGCGCTGAATGCCAAAAAATGTTTTGTAACAAATCGAGTCTATCTCGGCATGCATTAACCCACTCTGTGGAAAAACGTTATCGGTGCTCTGAATGCCAGAAATGTTTCAGTGATCAAAGCACTCTGACTCGGCATACAAGAACCCACACTGGGGAAAAATCTCATCAGTGCACAGAATGCCAGAAATGTTTCATTGACAAAAACAGTCTCACTCGGCATACAATAACCCACACTGGAGAGAAACCATATCAGTGCACGGAATGCCAGAAATGTTTCAGTTGCAAAAGCAGACTCACTGAACATACAAGAATCCACACTGGTGAAAAACCTTTTCAGTGCTCTGAATGTCAGAAAAGGTTTAGTATCAAACCGAATCTATATCGACATGAATTAACCCACTCTGTGGAAAAACCTTATCAGTGCGCTGAATGCCAGAAAAGGTTTTGCAACAAACCGAGTCTATCTCGACATGCATTAACCCACTCTGTGGAAAAACGTTATCGGTGCTCTGAATGCCAGAAATGTTTCAGTGATCAAAGGACTCTGACTCTGCATACAAGAACCCACACTGGGGAAAAACCTCATGCGTGCACAGAATGCCAGAAATGTTTCATTGACAAAAACAGTCTCACTCGGCATAAAATAACCCACACTGGAGAGAAACCATATCAGTGCACGGAATGCCAGAAATGTTTCAGTTGCAAAAGCAGACTCACTGAACATACGAGAATCCACACTGGGGAAAAACCTTATCAGTGCTCTGAATGCCCAAAAAATTTCAAACTTAAATCACTTCTAACTGCACATGTGAGATTCCACACTGGGGAAAAACCTTATCAGTGTTCTGAATGCCAGGAAAGGTTTTGTAACCAACAAAGTCTTTCTCGACATGCAATAGCCCATTTGGTGGAACATCCTTATCAGTGCTCTGAATGCCAGAAATGTTTCAGTTTAAAAAGTAGTCTCACACGGCACATAAGAATACACACTGCGGAAAACCGTTATCAGTGCACTGAATGCCAGAAATGTTTCAGTCAAATAAGCTGTCTCACTCGGCACATAAGAACCCACACTGGGGAAAAACCTTTTCAGTGCTCTGAATGCCAGAAATGTTTCAGTGAAAAAAGACATCTCACGCTGCATATAAAAACCCACACTGGGGAAAAACCTTATCAGTGCTCTGAATGCCAGAAATGTTTCAATGAAAAGAGACATCTCACGCTGCATATAAAAACCCACACTGGGGAAAAACCTTATCAGTGCTCTGAATGCCAGAAATGTTTTAGTGATAAAAGACATCTCACGCTGCATATAATAACCCACACTGGGGAAAAACCTTATCAGTGCTCTGAATGCCAGAAATGTTTCAGTGAAAAAAGATATCTCACGCTGCATATAAGAACCCACACTGGGGAAAAACCTTATCAGTGCTCTGAATGCCACAAATGTTTCAGTCAAAAAAACAATCTCACTGAGCATATAAGAATCCACACTGGGGAAAAACCTTATCAGTGCTCTGAATGCCAGACATGTTTCATTCAAAAGAGCAGTCTCACTCAGCATATAAGAATCCATACTGGGGAAAAACCTTATCAGTGCTCCGAATGCCAAAAATGTTTCAGCCAAAAATCTCATCTCACTGAACATGTGAGAATCCACACTGGTGAATAAAATTATCAGTGCTCTAAATGTCAGAAAAGATTCAGAGGTAGAGATGGTTACAAGCGCCATAAGAAAACACACCATCAAAATAATTCAGCTCTCCGAATGCCAGAAAATCAGCAAGTTTAAACTCAATCTCACTCTACATGAGCAGTCGCACACAGGGGAAAAACATTACCAATTTCTGTCAATGCCAGAAATTCCTATTTGATAGGCACAGCCTCACTAACTATAAGCGACTCCTTACTGATGAAACACCTTATGAGCGCTCTGAATGCCAGAAAAGCTGCAGAGAAAAACGCTATTTCACCATGAGAAGCTCCACACTAGAGAAAATCCTTATGCCATAAAAGGTTGAATCTGAAAGACAGTGTTATGCTTCATGAGAGATCCCACTCTGGGGAAAACCTTATTGAAATGCAAGCAATGTTTTGGTTACAAATTACTTCTCACTTGACATGAGCGAACTCATACGGGGGAAGAAAGCCGTATGTGTGTTCTGAATGTCAGATAAGGTTTAGTCTTGAATACAATGTCATTTCACATGAAAGCGTAGGACACTTCCTATTTGCTTGTAATGCCTATGCCTCCCCAAGAAGGGTATGGTTGACCCCTGTCTGCAAGAATCTTGGGACATCTAGTGCAGTTGAGGCTCAGAGAATCATTTGTACTACTTCAGATGAGCCTATTGTCATGGGAACAGCTAAGTATCTGGGCTGGGCTTGGTCCATTAGGCGGAGAGCTCTTTCTCTTAATGCTCCTTGATTAATGTTTTTTAGCCTGTATGTATCTTTCCTTTTATAACGATTAAGCTGCGCAACTGTTTTAATATGCACTGGAAGAAATGTTTTTATTAAGTGTTATGTTTTTATATGTATGTTGTGCTTTTATGAGTATATAACTCGAATAAAGCGTTTCTACTACATTTCACATGAGAGAATTCACACTGGACTAAAGCCATATACAAGAGGGGAAAGCCAGAAACGTTATACTCAGAAAAGAGATCTCACTAAACATGAGAAATGCATCCACACCAGGTGAAAAGTAAGGTGTATCTTGAGTTGCAGAAAAGCTTCTAACAACCTGACTTTACATGAGAGAGCACATGTTGTAGTTGCAATAGAATTTATCAAGAAACTCTTGCAGGATAACTTAGCCTGCCCGCATGCAACCTCCAAAAAAATTTCAGGCCTGGAAATATTTTTAATTGCAACAGAATCCACAATTTGAGTATCTGAATGTTACAAAACTCTCAAGGTCTTTAATATACACAGAGAAGTGTTAGTGCTTGCAAAAATCAACTAATTGCCCAAAAATCACAATAATGTCTCAAATTTTACTCCACCAAAAAGGTTTCTACTCGACCTTGTTTCTTAACATATGACTGATATCTATTTATTAATGATAAGATTAAGCGGAATTTCTCACTGAGGAACTCCGCAAAGTGACAAAAAAACTATGGTGTCTACGCGGAGTTCCGCAAGCAGCGGAGTGCGTAAGGGTCATGCCGTTTGTGGTGATTTCATCCCATGTCGGAGGATCATTTGGCCCTTTTCTTCCAGGAAGTTATGGATCTCTTTCCCAAGGGAGCTATCAAACGCGTCCCTGTGCCAGAATTAGGTCGGGGTTGCTACTCCCACTACTTCTTGTTACCGAAGAAGGACAAAGGCCTGCATCCAATCTTAGTCCTCAGGGACATCAACGCTTCCTCCGAAAGGAGAAGTTCAAGAAGGTAACCTTGGCTCAGGTCTTGTCTGCCTTCGACGCTGGCGATTTGATGGTAGCGTTGGACTTGCAGGACACTTACTTTCACATCCCCGTCTTGCCTGCCCACCGGCATTACCTGCGGTTTACGGTAGGCCACACTCATTTTCAATTTACCACGCTACCCTTTGGCCTTACCAGCCACCCCGGGTGTTCACGAAAGTGATGGCGGTGGTTGCAGCTCATCTGCGCAGATCAGGGTTTCCAGTCTTCCCCTATCTCGACGACTGGCTGTTGAAGGCGAGCTCGCCCAGGCTGTCGTCTCCCACCTCCAGACTACGACGGACTTCCTGCATTTGCTGGGGTTCACAGTTAACGTTCTGAAGTCGCACCTGATTCCCTCCTATAAGCTCCTTTTCATCGGAGCGGTTCTGGACACAGCACAGTTTTGGGTCTATCCTCCCTAGCAGCAAGTCCAAGATATTCAGGCTATGATACCGATGTTTCAGCCTCCATCCCGGTGTTCGGTGAGAATGACCCTGACGCTGCTGGGCCTCATGGCCTCCTGCATCCTGCTGGTGCATCATGGCAGATGGCATATACGTGCTCTGCAGTGGGAACTGAAGTTCCAGTGGGCGCAGCACCAGGGGAATCTTTCCGATGTCGTTCAGATTTCGGAGGGGACTGCAAGTCAGTTGCAGTGGTGGTTCACGAACCAGGATTGGGTCAACAGCAGATCCCTCTCCCTTCCCCAACCTGAGTTCACAGTAGTGACGGATGCGTCACTCCTGGGTTGGGGCAGCCATATGGGAATGGCAGAGATCAAAGACCTCTGGTCTCTGGCGGAGTCCAGGCACCACATCAACCCTCTGGAGCTCCGGGCGATTCGTCTTGCACTGAAGGCATTCCTTCTTTCTGTCAAAGGAAGAGTGGTGCAGGTGTTCACGGACAACACCACCGCCATGTGGCACTGCAACAAACAGGGCAGGGTGCGGTCATGGACCCTATGTCAAGAGGTTCTTCGCCTTTGGACATGGCTGGAACATCAGGGCATATCTCTGGTGGTTCAACACCTAACAGGTTCACTGAACGCCAGGACGGACAAACTCAGCCGCCAGTGCATGATGGATCACAAATGGCATCTTCCTGCGAAGGTGGTGTTAGGTCTCTTTCAGTAGTGGGGAGAGCCTTGGTTAGATCTATTCGCCACCGAAGAGACTGCTCAATGTCAGCAGTTATGCGTGTTAGAGTTTCCAAGGTGGCCCTCGTTCGGCGACCCTTTTCGTTGCGAGTGGAGTTGCGGCCTCCTGTACCACTTCTGCCAAGATTGCTGAAGAAGATCAAACGCGATCAGTCCCAAGTCTGGTACCCCGAGCTCTTGAGCATGGCCATCGATCCTATTGTTAACAGATTTTTGAAGTGCATTACTCATATCTTTCCTCCTTCTCCTTTCGTAATGCCATAGTGGGCGTTGAATCTTGTCCTCACTTATCTTATGTGTGCTCCCTTTGAGCGCCTACATAATTGTCCTCTTCGCCTCCTTTGAAGACTGCTTTTTTGCTTGCCATCACCTCTGCTTGCAGGATGAGTGAGCTTCAGGCTTATCGTCCAGACCTCTCTTTCTTGCTGTCCATCCGGACAAAGTAGTCCTCTGTATAAACCCTCTGTTCTGCCCAAAGTGATTGCCTCTTTCAACATAGGTCTTACCATCACATTACCTACCTTCTTCCCACCTCTGCTGTGTTTTTCTCTGCCAGGCGCATAACATATAGACTGTTCACACACTTTCTGTAGTATGCTTCGTTCTGGGCAGATAAACTCTAATCCCCACTCTACTTCTATCCTCGTGTTAGTGCAGCCCGATGTAAACAGTAATTGTAATGTATTTAGATTTACATACAACTTTGAAGCGCATTTTCGGCGAGTAGCACCCTACTCCAGGATCCAAAAATGATTAGTGGTGAATTAGTATAGGGAAATATAAAATGTATCAGAGAGCTGGACATGTTGGTCTGTTAGTTGGGTTAAAAAAGATAGTGGGGGGATTGAAGAGGGAAGGGTTTGCATTTATATAGCGCTTGCTACCCCTGATGAAGTGTTGAAGTGCTTTTCGGCGAGTAGCATGCTACTCCAGATCCCAAAAAGATGAATAGACAGTTCAATTATGGTGGGTAGGTTGTTTTATTGTATACACACAACTGTACAAAAATTAATGCAATTCTGTTGTAAAGTTGTATCCAAGAGGCAAGTATAGTCTCTGATGATAATGTATACAATACTGATACATTTTAGGTTGGCTTGCCATCAAGACTGATGCCCCGTAATGTTGATGCAAAATCATAGGTGCTGGAGTATCTTAGACTCTTGTTGAATTGTACCATCCACCTTGTAGGTACTGCTAGGTAGTGAAGTAGTGTGGCTCACTGGTTAGAGGCGGCAGACCTGAGAGCAGAGGACGGCCCGGGACCAGGGTTCGATTCCCGGCGCGGCAGGTTTCTGGACCAGGGTCAGCGGACTCGATAATTCTCTCGCCTCGGTGCCCACTCTGATCAGCGATCACACTCGGCAACTCTGGGCATTAGCTTGCCTCATCTTCACTAACGGCCCCACCAGACCGCCGGGGATGCCTGGTCTCACCCTGGAGATACCCATTAAGGGACCATCTCTCAGGGAAGCCAGGAAGGGTTTCCCAGCAGTCGAAGCGCCTTGGGACCCTACGGGTAAGTAGTGCGCTATATAAATGCCAATACATTTACATTTACATTTACATTTACATTTACATGCACATGCTATTCATATCAGGTCCACGTTGTAGGCAGACACAAACGCCTAAATTGTGCACTATTTATATTAAGCATAATGTAAGTGAGCAGATGACAGTAAGCACTGTACAAGCTGTATTAGGTGCTTAGAAGTAGAGTGACATAGAGGGCGATAAACACTCCACTAAATCTTTTTTTATTATTAACAGGCCTCATAAGACCATACAATTCAATACCATGTACAAATAGCCCATTGGGGAACAGTTCAGGCATCATCTGGGGATTACACATCCGAGAAACACAAGTGTCTTTCATGAATACAAATTGACTACTCCTCCAAGGACTGCACTGTATTATTGACACGGGCGAAAAGGCAAACAAGCAGTCAGGAGACGCATTGATTGTATACCCCCACCTGACAGGATGGTGACAGACCCCAACCACCTGCAGGGAAAATGTGCCACCTCACTTAATAGCTTCCAGACGCTTTACTATGTAAGCAGACTGGTGGTTTACAACTTCGCCTACGTTGGGGCACCACATGTTTTTTCCATCATAATCTGGTGTACCCCCCTGTGTGGGATGATAGCACCCACTGAAAATGGACCGTTGTGTAGTCTTGAACAGTGCACCTTCCATGTAATTCTGAACTGGGCCTTTAAATACGGTAACATTTTGTGTGCCTATTTAATTCAGGTATACAAAGAATGTGGTACTACTTGTATACTAGGGTAGGACAAGGAAGATTGAATTTCTATGTTGGTAGAAATGTTTTTGTCAAAGTGCTTTATGCCCTAAACACTCTCCCATACCCTGAACATAATGAGATTACTTAGAATACACCTCTGTGTGCCTAATGCTGGCATTTGCATTTCAAGACCAATGATTAATGTGGCTTTATCAAGTTTAAAGCCATTAGGCGTTTCCGATCTGTCTGATACTTGCATATGGAAAAGATGGGTCAATTGAACCTAAAGATAGATAAACATATTCATAGGTCACGATTTATGTCTGCATCTAATATAAAACTGTAAATTAGGAGAGGTGATAAGTGAGAAGTTAAAGGCAGCCGCTAATCGAGTTGCATTTGTACATAGGCCTTCCTATATTATGATATCTATTCCTGCTTCAGTCTTTAATTGTAATGAATACTTTAATACCCAGGCATGAAGTCATTGTTGAGCTGTTTAGATAATCCACCTGTCTTGCCACCTCTTCCCCACTGCATCCTTAACCAGTGGCCTAGCCAGTGTGCCCTGGGCCCCAAGGCAAGAAAGGAAATGTGACCTCTCCCGTTTATTTGGACTGTGGAAAACAGCAATAATCATTGTTCTGTGGGCCCCTCAGGCCACTGTTTGAACTGTGACAAACAGCAGTTATCAGGGTTCAGTAGGCCTTTAAGGCATCTGGGACCTGGTGCCACTGCACCTGCTGCACCAATGGGAAGCTGAGCCCCTGCCCTTAACAGCTTCTATTCTAGCCCCACTGGAGAACCGAAACAGCAAATTACTGATCTGGCCATATATGCAGGCAGCCGCCTCTTCCACTGCAGGTATTTAAGTCGCATGAAAGCAGCATGCGGGAAACAACCTTTTTCTGAGGTAAAGTCAACCAACAGCTCGTCTGTTCCAACCTGAATCCATTTAAAACCAGGGACAAAAAAAAAGTTCATTGTCATCCCTTGCTTATCAGAAGGGTAAAACAGATTCATCTAACATTACAGTGTACCACATAACAAACTGTGATTCTGTTTACAAATTAAAACTAGCATGCATATAGAAAGGGGAGCCTATGGCCAAAATAGCCGTTTTCCCTACCCATACTTTTAACACATCTTATACAAAAAATGCTAATTACATTGTCATCCGGAAATAGTCATTAGCGCCTACTCATAACCAAATGCCACTTAGAATTGTCTTTCACTTCAAGCTTTCAAAGGTAAATTGATATAAAAGCAGTATTGAATTTTTTGACATTGTGTACTCTTACCAAAATTTAGAGCATCAATTTTATATGACACACCATAGAAAAAAGGAGTTGTTTATATATACTAAACCTCCAGAAACGTTTGATTAACCAGTTATAAAGTCACGTCTAGCTTAGTTAGTTTATAGTCTTCTTTTTTTAATAGTATATATTTCACATTGTTACTGAATATGCATGGCTAAACACTTATAAGGTCCCAAAGGCGAGACCTGTTGGCTATGACAATGCTTGTTATTGATTGAGTACATTGAGCGGCACAACTTTTGATTAAGTCCTGAAGAATGCCGCAAACACCTCTTTGGAGGGTGAATAGGCTGAAACATGTTGACCTATTATTGACTCTAACAGTGCATATATATTTCTCCTACAGTGTCCTTGTTTTTAATCCTGACCCAGGAGCGTACAAATAATGGAAACCACATACCCTTTAGCAAGTTTTAACTTTAAACTTTCACTCTGCTGCTCCCTACTACCCTGAGCTTATTATTGTGATATTTAGTATACCTTTCTCTACAACAAAATATGCCTGAACTCCTCCCTCTCAGTGAGTGGGTTGTTTCATGGTGCAAAAAGATTCCCAATAAGGAAGTGTGCCAACTATGGTGGGTGAGGGAAATCATCCTTTTAAAGTGATATTTCATCTTAGCTAGGTCTTCATTTGCAACAGTAATCCCAAGGGTTTCTTGATTGTGGTAGAAATGCATTTTAACACCTTCATTGTTCGTTTAAGCACAGACCATTGCATGAAATGTTGCGATCTATGCAGGGAAAATACTCTGTGCACTGACAAAATGTGTTAAAAAGACAGAAAGTTGATAATCGCATCAAATAACTTCTCAAACCTGGATTTATCTAGAAGAGAAGTCTGTTAATTCTATCATATTTTTGATACCACAAGGTAGAAGAAATTAGGGGATCTTTATCTGATATCTTTATCAGTAAAGTATTGAACATAAACTTTTCCAAGTATTATTTCTAAAGATTAAGGAATTGGTCTTTTCTAAACTAACCCCAGTGCATATGACTACAATAACCACCTCTCTCAAATCAATATTGGGCTTGTTTTAGTGAGAAAGCTAAATGATCTAGGAGAAACCATGAACTGGAATAATTTAGTTGGATGATAACCAGTGCATGTACCTATTTAGTGTTAGTGTTACTTCAGATCAAACAAAAACCATCACACATAACTCTTACACAATACTTAAAGACAGAATTTCTGACATCCAGCGTTAATGTTTTGTTAAATATAATTGCAAATGTCACTTAAACAGGAAAGCAGCTAAAGCAGTCTCTGGACATAAAATAGGATGTAATAATAATCTTTAGATACATTTTCTGAGTTTCAGGAATGATGTGTGTCTTCTGGGTTTACTCCAAACCACTATAATAAACATATTCAATGATTTTAGATTTGATCTGTTTGTACTGGTTTCTATTGCAGACAATAATCTAGATTTAGACCAAGGATCAATTCCACCCATGGATTTTAAAATCTATTTATCAATGATCTCTATTAGTGTTATCGCAACTAAAACTGTACTAGAACTGATCTGAGAGATGGACCTTCAAGTATTATGCTCAGTCAATTTATTGAACAAAATATGGAGTTAAAATCTGAATAGATTAGATCTATAAGCATTGCCATGACCACTGTATTTTACATCAATAGATTACTTATCAGCACATTTTCTCTAAGTACAATTCAGTCATCTTCTATTTTTCGGTGAGCTCTTGCTGGGTCTGTTAGAACTCTTTCAAAAATATGACATTTACATGTCCAAAAATCAGGAATTCTAGTTTCAAGCCTGGTCAAACCTTAAAGAATGCTACACCAAAATATGCCCTTCTGTTCCTAAATTTTATTGTGCACCATGATTCAGAAATGGCATGGTAAAATCCTAAACATATTTATTGTTGTTGCCAGCCGAAACATTATCACTAATTGGGAAGATAACAACAAGTGGTCTTGTGATGCTTGCTGGAATGGGAAGTGTTTAATCAAAAAGTAGATGGAATTCACGTTTAGGAGACAATTTTACAAAAGTGTATGGATGTTGTATATAATTCAAATTGTTGATCTCCAAAATTGACTACATCAATAAATTGAATTGAATTTCAAGGTTATCATTTGAATCATATTGTTGGAAAAGATGTGATTTTTGAACCCCATGATGTGGTTCCTTTCCAGAAAGCATTCAGGTTGTAATCATGAGTCAAATAATGCTTAGGAGGATACAATATTCAAATTGAATTCTAATTACATATGAAATGTTCATTGTTCAATATATTTCCCTTAGTATTTTAATGGGAGGACTTTATTGCCTAAGCAAAATAATTAGCATTTGTTTTTCTATATGTAGGAAGCATTACATTAATGAAATCACTGTATCCTACCTTCTTTGTTTCCTTTCCTGTTCTTTATGAACGTTTCTATTGTTGAACTTTAAAGAATGCCCGAAATTAGGAATTGTGCTCTACATACCTTTGCTGTGTTACAGTATGTTGATTTTTATGTACTACTTTTGTCTTTTATGTGTATGGCAAATGATGTTTTGTTGTGCTTTAATAATCAGCTTATGTTTATTAGGTTTTATTATTCAATAAAATGTTTCAAACACAACAAATGGTAGTTGATATGTATTTACAACTGCAGCATTTTTATTGTATGGGCAGTTTCAAAGGGGCCAAAAATATGGTCTGGGATGAGGGAGGACCACATTGGCATCAGCAGGGAGTGGTTTGGGCAGGTGATTGGGGTATATGTAAGGTTGGAAGTAGGGGGAACAAAGCATGTACATTGTGTGGACTGTGACTCCTGGAGTTATTGTGAGGGATACCATGCTACCCTGTAAATGAATTCCCTAGTGAATATTATCAACAAACTTTATTCGGTTTTATAAAATAAAAACATCTTCCAAGTTACAGATTGATAAATATAATATGTCCAAGTTAATCAGAACACAAGATAAAAATTCATGAATTACAGTAGTAGGATTTTGCGTCTGTGAGATCTCAATGAATGCCATCATCAGAAACTGTAGCCGCTGGGGACAACACAGTGCATGGGCCGTTACTGGTTCAAGCAAAGTATCAACATCCGTTGGCATGACTGATGGGAGTGTGAGACATGTGTCTAACGCTCATTCTTCTTCGCATAGCAGGCAGCGTAGAACAGGTAGGATCCAATCTTGCCAAATTGGTCTGAATGACAGAAACCATGTGGTATTTAATTCTCTTAGACGAGGTAGTCCCAACATTTGGATGATGCGCTCACGACACTTCATTGCTAGTAGAGTTGTCTCCATGGAGAACTATCTGTCGTTAGTGAAATGACTTGCCATATCGCAGCAATAAGAGCAAAAATAGTATTCCTGCAGTGAGTCCCAAAATGAGAGGCAATCCGCCAAACACAGAGTGCACAAAGTTTGGAAATATTACTAGGACTGCTTCAAAAGGTGCTAACAGTCCAGAAAATACGGTCTTAAATACATGTACAAAACCACTTGTATCAGACATGTTTAAGATACGACTTAACATTTCTGAGACATGTATAGGGCAATTTGTAGTTAAGAGGGCATGTAACTCTGCAGAAGTCCTTGCGACTTGCAGATCATAGGTTTCTTTGACCGAGGTCAGTGGCACAGTTTTTTTTAAAAGAATGGCTTTCATTCTGCTTAAAGTATCAATTTGTATAGAAGAGATGTTCAGTGAAGGCCAAAGTGGCGACTCCCGGCTGTCTTGGTTTTAGGAAACAATACTTGCATACAGCAAGTGACCCTGGCTGACACAGTTACTAGATATGGTATGCCTGGCAACATGCCACAGCAGCTGTGATCATTCAACGTAAGGTAACTCCCATTTGAGAGTTGTCCAAAAATTGGATCAATCACCGCGGCAGGTGAACCTTGCAGGTGGCAGAATACTTTTTTAGAGGAACTATTGCAGGCCCCATGTAAGTTAATACCCTGACATAGGAGAGAACCGCTTGGTACATTTTCGCAATTTTCCCCGCTAAGAAACACTTCACTACCCCCACTCCAACATCTGTATGTGTACGGCAATTCCCAGGATGGCTTGATGTATTCTTTACCCAACCTTTTATATGTGCTTGCTGGTATATGTTGTAGGCAATATTGAAAATAGAAAATTGTAACGGGCAGAGTGATTGTTCCATGTATAATCCATTCCATAACTGGCTTTTCAGCGACAGTAAATGGCAATCTTTCCAGTTTTTCAATGCTCAGCACCGTATTGTCTGCTCCCCTTTGTGCCAAGTTGATCTGTTTATCAGTGAGATTGAATTCTGAAAACAGTGACGTAGTATTGATTAAACGTCCCAGCACATAGCCTGAATGAAGGTTTTGCAACGTCCAGTCTAATAGCATGATAGAATGTAATTGCGACTGACCATGTTGCAACATGACCAAGTCCTGTTCCATGATGTCTATGGCTGAAGACACTATGCTACATAAAAAATATATCCTGGACCACAGAGTCGTTAACCCATTATCAACCACAGAGAGAGATTTCTCAAAAGTAATACGATCAATTTCTCGTATTCGTTCTGCAGTCTCTGCTTGCGTAATTTTCCATGCTTCATTATAAGCAGCAAAGATAACGGAATATATAAAAGGTTTATGACGCGATGTTCTTGGTCCCAGCAACAATTCCCTAAGATCAGCACTATCTTTAAGTAAAGCTAAGTGTTGCTTTACATCCTTCAGTTTAGATCTATGTATCCAATCAAGGCAAAGTTTCCCTACACTGTATGTTGTTACTATTCCTGGATGATGTCTTTGAACATATCTTGGTTCTGGCCTAATGAATATGAACCCCTTTGTTTAATTCAGGAATCTATCTTGACAGTTGTTTGTGTCTGTGGGCCAGATCAACCATTTATTCCAATCTGGATCTGCTCTGTTGTGATGCAAAATAGTATGTACGCCGACTCCCCCTCTGAAGTGTTCTCACTAACAGGTGTAGGTGTAGGTATAGACGGATTGTTCAAGTCTTTTATCTTGGCTAACCCAAGACAAGACATCTGTTGGACAGTGTCATTCAAAAACATAATTTGCTCAGGGATGATGCAGGCTCTAAATAAAGCTTCTATCCCCTGCACTTGCCAATCTTTTGTGCCCCAGACAGTTTTTGTCTCAATGTTGTCTTTCCAAGATTCAAAACCTAGTGAAGACAGTTGAGCATAAAAGGCTGTACAATAAATTTGCTTGGTATTTGTTAACATACTTTTCATTCCTGTTTTTGTTTACATTTTTAAAGTAAAATGATTCCGGATTGGATACATTGAACCCTGAAAAGTACGGACATTTTCTAAAAAATGTTTTTGAGCTATCCTTTGGTGGTGTAGGAGAATGTACCCATTGGTTATACATTAATACATTTCTAAGATTTGCAGATTTGTGCAAGAAATGATGACCATAGTGATTATAACAATACATTTGTTCATAATCTGATGAACCTTCTAAGTATTCATGATTTGTAAAGTCTGACATCATATTATTAACAGTTTCGAAGTCCCAATCATCAGAAAAGGTACTAGATGAAGTCATTCAAGGAAATCTTGAACTGGTGTGAAATCTTCAACAGCTCTGATGGTCCAAACATGTCATAATTAGGTCTGTCCCAAGCTATACTCCCTGGCATAGGAACGGCTGTGATGTTCACTGATGACAAGTCTCTTTGTTCACGATGGGATGATTTGTGTGGCTTGAGAAGTAAGTTGATGTTCTTACTTGCTGTGTCCATTGTGACTTATCTTCCATTTATCTGCATTCCCAAAGTTATTACCAGAGTCAACCAAAGTAGAAGAAAAAGCACACCCAACACAATCCAAAGTTCAATCCATGGTGAAACCAAATAAGTCTTTTCCAGGTGATGAAAAAGGTCTGTTGCTTGCTCTTTCAAAGATCTTTTTACTGGCGCAGTTTTAGGTTCGCTTGGATCCTCGGAAAATGTATCAAAGTTAATGAAATAGCCAGAGGCAGTTCTGTCAATTGTTGGGATTGCATCGGGATTCGTTGAAATTGCTGGAACCTCAGGATTACTTGTAACATTTGTGTAGTCAGATGCTACTTCATTGTAGACAGGCGTTTCTTGATGAACTGGTATTTGGGTTTCGAGAGGTACAAGTTCCATAGCTTTGTTGCTTAGTCCTTCATTTCGCACTGCAGATTCTTCAAAGGTGATGAGTCTCTCAGTTTGAATCTCTTGGATAGTAGCCAGAGCTGGGCGTCTGCTACATTGGCGGAGTCCACTTGGCCTACTGCTTATGATCGGCCACATGAGGTGGTTTGACCAGGTTGATAGACACAAACCTGTTCTCCTTTTTTCCAGCAAGGGGCGGCAGTAATACTGTTCTTGATCCGTGGATTGCTAGGACAGGTACTGGTTGTCAGTAAGAATGCCCAAATTCCTTCTTGTCCACAATCTTTTCTTTGACCAGATCACCAAGCATTGGGATCCAGACAGGCCTTGCTGGGACGGTCAGTTTCTCTTCAGTAGTGGTTGGCTTCAGGAACACGTTACTTTGTTTCCTTCCATTTAAGTCCTGTAAGACAGCCAAACTATCTTTGATATCCAAGAGTTTCTGGTCTACCATTGAAGTCTGAAAATCGAGGTCCGCTACTAACATTCTGGTTCCAAAAAAGACTTCATATGGAGTGATATCCCCTAGAGAACTTCTTGGCAGATTGTTAGAACTATGTTGGACACTTATTAGATGTTTGACCCACCCGTCACCCGAACCTAATACCCTAGCTGTTATAGATTGCTTTATGTCCCGTTTTTTTCTCGCCACTACCGAATTTCCCTCAGGATGGAATGGACTAGAGTACTGCAATGCAACACCCAGATTGGCCATGGCCTCCTTGTAAGCTCGAGAGCTAAACGCAGAATGTAGCGTGCCGACTGCGTATGTGCTGATAAAGACTCCCAAATCTTTTATAACAGTTCGAGCGTCAGCCGAGCGCCGAGGCCACATCCAAATGAATCTTGAACACGAATCCACTGCGATCATGATATATTTATAGTTGCCATTCCGCTGTAAGGGACCGCAGTGTTCCAGGTAAACGCAAGCTAATGGTTTATCTGAAATCAACAGGGGCATCTGCGCAGGATGTTTCAGAGTAGAGACATTCATCTTTTGGCATATTTCACATTCCAAAACATAGTGTTCGAGGCATATGAGCTGCAGATACTACACTGTGCATTAGATCGCCACCTGGTGTTGGGCTCGGATGATTGCATGTTGTTGTCGTCTTGGAAGTAATCTTTTGTAGTCACAAGATAGGTGACTCCTCCCTTGGACGATAGTGCGCATGGGCATCAGCTCCATCCTTAGATTGTTTTTTTCCGCCACTGGGTTCGGATGAACTTTTTCCTCTCCGGCTTGACATCTACTTTTCAAGTACTTCGAAGCGCAAAAACTTATTAAAAATTCTCCTAACTACCTTCGATATCGACTAACATCGTTTTCGACTCCATCAGCTCGATTCCGTTCATCGACGCGGGCCGTTGGGCCTATCCACGCCATGAGGCCTACACCTCATGGAAAGGACGCCATTCAAGAAATGCCCTGTGTGTGGAGCAAAGTTTCCATGCAGTGACCACCACGAGGTCTGTAACCTGTGCTTATCGCCAGAACACGACGAATCCAGAAGTACAGTCCGCGCGTCCTTTCGATCCAAGAAAACCATCCGAGATCGGAGGGCCCGTCGACACGACATGCAGAGATCAGCTCCGGAACCGGTGGCTATCTTCGACGAGGAGGTTCCGCTCGTTCCCGAAGAGGATTCCGATGATCTCCAAATCGTCGTATCGGAGGCAGACGACTCAGATGTCTCCATACCATCGGGTCAGCGCGTGAGTACTACTGCCCCTGCACCACACACAGCACCCAAACCGAAGGCAAAGGTCAACACTCCGCCTCCTGGGCCCAGGCGAGACCGAAAAATCACTTTGAAAGCCCCGCCATCGAGCCCGGCTCCGAAGAAAATAAGTAAGCCTTCCGGCAGCTCCTTACCGAGCAAGCCGCACATGCCGATCCCACTGCTCCGTCGACTTCTAAAGACAAAGGTGCG
This sequence comes from Lissotriton vulgaris, assembly GCF_964263255.1. Lineage (NCBI taxonomy): Eukaryota > Metazoa > Chordata > Amphibia > Caudata > Salamandridae > Lissotriton > Lissotriton vulgaris. Next base: position 697,133 of record NW_028248228.1, on the reverse strand, counting down.
AAGCCAGCATCCGACGCCTTGAAGCCGACGAGACCAGCTTCCTCTCCGAAGCCATCACCTCCGGTATCGAAACCAACAAGGTCTGATTCCGATGCACCCAAGCGCTCGTAACAGCCTACCACACCGAAAACAACACCTTCGGTGCCGAAAACTACGCCAAGGGACACTGTAACACCTCCTAAGGCTAAAGACAAGCAGCAACCTCGTTTGGATACGAAGAAATCGGCGCCGAAAAAGGTTACACAAGGAGAAGAACTTTTCCAACCTGATCCTCTGCAAAAGAAGATTTACATTGACCCAAAGACAGTTGATGGTATGCAACCATTTAAACGCAACTTTTACAACGCATACTGTTTCAACGCACACCATTACAACGCAGGATCCTTTACAACGAATGCCTTTACAACGCATGACATTACATAGCAGATGCTCTTACAACGCATGCCATTACAACTTAAGTATAGGTAAGTATATAATTTTTTAAACCTTTTTTTAATTACAAAATTATTTTTCATTAATTTAAAAAATATTAAAAATAAATTAAATAAATTAATTAAAGTAATTTATATATATAGTTTGGGTTATGGGGTACAGGGGTATTTTTAGGGTTCAGGGCTGGGTTTGGGTTATGGGGTACAGGGGTATTTCTAGGGTTCAGGGCTGGGTTTGGGTTATGGGGTACAGGGGTATTTTTAGGGTTCAGGGCTGGGTTTGGGTTATGGGGTACAGGAGTATTTTTAGGGTTCAGGGCTGGGTTTGGGTTATGGGGTACAGGGGTATTTTTAGGGTTCAGGGCTGGGTTTGGGTTTTGGGGTACAGGGGTATTTTTAGGGTTCAGGGCTGAGTTTGGGTTATGGGGTACAGGGGTATTTATAGGGTTCAGGGCTGGGTTTGGGTTATGGGGTACAGGGGTATTTTTAGGGTTGAGGGCTGGGTTTGGGTTTTGGGGTACAGGGGTATTTTTAGGGTTGAGGGCTGGGTTTGGGTTTTGGGGTACAGGGGTATTTTTAGGGTTCAGGGCTGGGTTTGGGTTTTGGGGTACAGGGGTATTTTTAGGGTTCAGGGATGGGTTTGGGTTATGGGGTACAGGGGTATTTTTAGGGTTCAGGGCTGGGTTTGAGTTTTGGGGTACAGGGGTATTTTTAGGGTTCAGGGATGGGTTTGGGCTTTGGGGTACAGGGGTATTTTTAGGGTTCAGGGTTGGGTTTGGGTTTTGGGGTACAGGGGTATTTTTAGGGTTCAGGGTTGGGTTTGGGTTATGGGGTACAGGGGTATTTTTAGGGTTCAGGGCTGGGTTTGGGTTATGGGGTACAGGGGTGTTTTTAGGGTTCGGGGCTGGGTTTGGGTTATTGGGGTACAGGGGTATTTTTAGGGTTCAGGGCTGGGTTTGGGTTATGGGGTACAGGGGTATTTTTAGGGTTCAGGGCTGGGTTTGCGTTTTACACTAACTGGATTTAAAATATTATTTTTAAACACCTACACTATTTTTAATAAATATATTTACAAATTTATTAATAAAAAATGTATTTAATAAATAAAATTAAGTAATTATTTATTAATTACATTAAAAAAATATATACTTACCTAGACTTACGTTGTAATGGCATGCTTTGTAATAGCATCTGCTATGTAATGTCATGCGTTGTAAAGGCTTCCGTTGTAAAGGATCCTGCATTGTAAAAATTGCGTTGTAATGGTGTGCATTGTAAAAGTTTGCGATGTAACGTCATACATCCACAGTTGATGTAGCCACTATACCACACAAGAAGAGGAAGCCAGATACAACACCCACAACTGTAGTACCTGCCAAGAAGAAGGACTCTGCCACATCTCCTATGCACCCTTCTTCTCCTATACTTCCTTCTCCTTCATCCCCTGTTCCTCTTAACAATTCACCACAGATTTCCCCTTCACATTCTCCTCTTCTGTCTTCACACTCACCTCAAAATGATGATGAGTATAGTTTAGGAAGAGGGATAGACCCAGATGAGCCTTTCCCATACCCTATAGATGATACAGAATGGGAGTATCCCGACCCACAGGATGCACCAGATATTCCTGACCCACAGTCATACCCATCAAAACCTTCTCCCTCAGAAGATAACATTACTTTTGGACACCTGCTGAACAGAGCTGCCATTTACCAGGGAGTGACTATGCACTCTGATGAGGCAGAGGAAGATTTTCTTTTAGACAAATTTGAACAATCGCAAAGGTCTGTTCAAATTCTTCCTATGATTAAAGGGGTCAAACACGCTCCAGAGATATTTAAAGTACCTGTATGTACTAGGATCCTAAACCTTAGAATTGGGAAAAAATATAGGCCTGCAGCTGCAGATCCAGCCTACATTAAAGGACAACTACCATTAGAGTCACTAATTGTATCAAATGCTAGGAAAAGGGCAACTTCACAAATGTCAGGTGAGACACCCCCACCTGACAAAGAATCTAAAGTAATAGATGCTTCAGGCAAAAGAATAGCTGTGCAAGCTTCGAACATATGGCGTATAGCTAACACACAAGCCCTTCTTTCAAGATATGATAGGGCTCATTATGATCAGTTAGAGAAACTACTGGAACATCTACCTCACCAATATAAGGTGCAGGCAAACGACTTTATACAAGAAGGCAAGCTAATTCCCAATGCCTCAATCAAGTGTGCACTTGATATGCAGACAGTACATCCAGAGCTACAAACTCGAGGCCGTGACCGAGGGAGAACGAACACGCCGTGAATATTCAAGGTGATTACAGATACCACAAGAATGGGTTGCGAATAATGGCACCGTTCTGATGGCTTACCCACTTAGATGAATACCTATTGTGAGGAATTGACTAGTTTCTCTTAGAACAAGGCTACTATTGCCACGAAATACTTGAAGTTCCGCACAAAAAAAGTTTTGGAACAAAATACTGGTGACATATTCCCAATATCTTTCGCCCTGAAGAAGTCCTTTGGACGAAACGCGTTGGCTACGCTTTGTATGATGATTTTGAATAAAAGCAAGAAAGAAAACCTTAAGGCTTACTGAATTGTTTCCTTCATAATATTGATTTGATTACTATTGTTACTGTGTACTGTGTGGGGTGCTGAACCATTGTGTTTTATTGCAACTACATCCAGAGCTGTCAACACTAGTGTCATACTTAGAAGACATGCGTGGCTACGCATTTCAGGATTTAAACAGGAAGTGCAAACTACCATTTTAAATGAACCATTTAATCAAAAACAATTGTTCAGACCAGAGGTAGACACAGCACTTGAAAAGATGAAGAAGGATACAGATACTGCTAAATCTATGGGAGCTTTACAGTCCACACAAGCTATAGGTTCCTTTTGTCACTCCTTCTACAGAGGAGGCGCAAAACAGTCTGGAGCAGACAATACAACATCCTTTAAATCAAACACACAAACATCCTCTAACAAAGGATATTTTAGAGGAGTATATAGAGGAATCAACAACAAAGTAAGAGGTCGGGGTAACAACAATAATTGAACCTCCTCCAACACAAAACAGTGACTTTCCTCTGCTCCCCAACAGTATTCCACTCCTGTGGGGAGCAGATTAACACAGGTCCTACCTGTCTGGAATTCCATCACAATAGACAAGTGGGTAAGACAAATTATCCAGTCTGGCTACTGCCTGGAACTTACAGCAACCCCTCCACACATACCACCCAGACAGCGTCCAATGTCGGCAGAACATCTTACTCTGCTCAAACAAGAAGTCCTGTCACTTCTTCAAAAGGACGCAATAGAAATAGTTCCTTTACAACACCAAGGAACAGGGGTTTACTCGCTGTATTTTCTAATACCCAAGAAAGATGGGACTCTAAGACCAATTCTAGACATCAGGCCCCTCAATAATTGCATAAAATCATATCATTTTCACAGGATCACTTTACAAAAAGTGCTCCCACTGGTGCAACAAGGCAATTTCCTTACAACACTAGATCTAAACGACGCCTACTTTCACATTCCTATGCATCCTGCTCAGAGGAAGTATCTAAGGTTTGTACTTGAAGGACAACATTATCAATTCAAAGTCCTTCCATTCGAAGTTACAACAGCACCAATAGTATTTACAAAGTGCGTAACAGTAGTAGCAGCACATCTTAGGAGACAACAAATACATGTCTTCCCTTATCTAGGCGATTGTCTCATAAAAATCAAGTCATTCAGTCAGTGTGTTCAACACACACATCACACAATTCAAACATTGCACTACTTAGGGTTCACAATCAACTACACCAAGTCATACCTGCAACCCTCTCATATACATTAGTGTCTAGGGGCTACAATAAACACGGCTACAGCTCTAGCGTATCCCAGTCCAGCAACGATACAGAACATTCAGTCCTTAGTCACAGTCTTGCAACATCAACAATCTCTGCAAGCCAGAGCGTTCATGAGACTAATAGGCATGAAGGCATCTTGCATTTTTATAGTACCATATGCAAGACTGCAGATGCGTCCGTTACAGGAATGTCTAGCACAACAATGGAACCAGGCTCAAGGGCAACTAACAGACCTGGTGTTGGTAGACAGCCGCACACATCGCTCTCTGCAGTGGTAGAACACCAAAAACTTGACAAGGGGGCGGCCGTTCCTGGAACCAGTTCCAAAAATAGTACTCACAGCAGACGCATCTCTCACAGGATGGGGAGCCCATCTCCTACATCATACAACTCAAGGGCAATGGACCACTCAACAAAGACTGCTCCATGTCAACCATCTAGAGCTGCTAGCAATATTCCTAGCACTCAAAACATTCCAACTACAAGTACAAAACAAAGCTGTCTTAATCCGGACGAACAACATGACAGCCATGTATTATATACGAAAAGAGGGGGGGGGGGACACTCTCTACAACTGTCCCAGCTCGCACAGAACATTTGGAGATGGGCCATTCCACAAAACATATATCTGTTGGCAGAGCACCTTCCAGGAGTTCACAACCAGATAGTCGATCTGTTGAGTCGGCAGACACAACAAATTCACGAATTGGAACTACATCCGCAAGTTCTTCAACCATTCTTTCACAAATGGGGGCATCCAGACATAGATATGTTTGCCACACATGAAAACGCAAAATGCCCAACCTTCGCTGCCAGGTTTCCACACACGCTGTCCAAGGTCAATGCGATATGGATGAACTGGTCGGGCAGATTTGCGTACGCTTTTCCGCCAATACCCCTAATACCACTAGTAGTACGCAAGCTCACACAACAGTCTCTCAAATGAATCCTGGTAGCTCCCACATGGGCACGCCAACCGTGGTTCACCACACTGTTAGAAGTCTTTCTAGCTCCACACCAAAAGTTACGCCTAACATCATCTCTGCTAACGCAGAACCATGGAGACATCAGACATCCAGACCCAAATCAACTGAATCTGGCGATATGGCTCCTGAAGTCTTAGAGTTTGCTTATCTTAACCTACCTCCAGACTGTATGAACATTATTAAAGAGGCCAGGGACCTACTACAAGAGCTTGTTATGCTGCTAAATGGAAGAGATTTGCCATTTATTGCAACAATAACCAAATAGATCCCCTGGGTGCTTCTATCCAGGATATCATTTGCTACCTTTGACATTTACAAAGATGTAACTTGGCATATTCATCCATACGCCTGCACCTTGCAGCAATTGCAGCATATTTACAAAACAGACAACATCAGTCTCTTTTTAGAGTACCCGCTAGTAAAGTATTTATGGAAGGATTAAAAAGAATCATTCCCCCAGGTTACCACCTTCTCCAGTGTGGAACCTAAATGTTGTTCTTACAAGACTCATGGGACCACCTTTTGAACCTTTACACAAATGTGAACTGCAAATCCTCACATGGAAAACAGCTTTCCTTATTGCTATTACCACTCTTAGGAGAGTTAGTGAGATACAAGCTTTCACAATACAAGAACCTTTTTACAGCTACATCGTAACAAAGTGGTTCTGAGAACTAATCCTAAATTCCGTCCAAAAGTCATTACTCCTTTTCATTTAAACCAATCTGTAGAGTTACCTGTGTTTTTCCAAAACCCTGACTCTGTAGCACAAAGAGCTCTGCACACACCAGATGTCAAAAGAGCTATTCTCTACTATATAGATAGGACTAAATCTTTTAAAAAAACAAAATAATTGTTTGTATCTTTCTCTCCACCTCATAAAGGCAACCCCATCTCTAAGAGTGGAATTGCAAGGTGGATTGTCAAATGTAAACAAATACGCTATCAAAAAGCAAAATGTACATTAACATTTCCCCCTAAAGCGCACTCCTCACGCAAAATAGGAGCATCTATGGCTTTCTTAGGGAACATCCCCCTAGAAGACATATGTAAGGCAGCGACATGGTCTACAACACACACATTCACTAAACACTACTGTATTGATGTGCAAGCCAAGCAGCAAGCTGCAGTAGGCCAAGCTGTCCTTAAAACTCTCTTTCAAACTACTGCAACAGATACAGGTAACCACCGCTAGGGGACACCCTGCTGCACAATCGACACACAGTGTAGTATCTGCAGCTCATATGCCTCGAACGGAAAATGCTACTTACCGGTATGCATCTGTTCTTGGCATGTAGAGCTGCAGATTATTACACTCCCTCCCGCCTCCCCGGGACCTGTATCTGTACCAGTTTTCATCTTACTTAGATGCACATGCATGGACATCTTTCTATTTACTTCTACTAACTCCATCATTTCCCATCATGGCGAAAAACAATCTAAGGATGGAGCCGATGCCCATGCACACTATCGTCCAAGGGTGGAGTCACCTATCTCGTGACTACAAAAGACTTCTTCCAAGAAGACAACAACATGCAATCATCCGAAACCCAACAACAGGTGGCGATCTAATGCACAGTGTAGTAATCTGCAGCTCTATATGCCAAGAACAGATGCATACTGGTAAGTATCATTTTCCTTCTAGTTTGTTTCCTCATGCGCGGCCACCAGTATCTCTGCTTTATTAATGACACTGTGGCGGAAACACCTGCATGTGCAGAGGCGGGCCCTTCATGTGCTGCTGAAGATTAGTCCTAATCTATGTTTCATGTTTGAAATTACTCTATCCCCCACTCCAGGGTGATTCGAGCAAACGAACATTGTTCGCATCGGTTATGTATGAGTATTTGAGTGGAAACCCTTTTGGTAATGTTTTACCACTGTCTTTGCTTGAAGCATTGACAGCCAACATTATTTTGCCGTTAATTTTTGTTCTTGAACGAGTGATTGCAGCTACGGAAGCCGTTTGCACAGCTGCCTTTGTGGCTTCATCAGCCAATGAATTCCCTGCAATGTGAACACCATCACGTTGATGACTCAGCCTATGTTGTAGTGTATTCCTATATTCCCAATAGGCTCTGCGCATTGGAATAACATAAACAGCAGTTTAGATGTAGGACTGAGGTCATCTAGGTCTCTACTGACTATGCTAGACTTAATTAGTTTTGCCAGCTAGCTCAGAGGTCACTAGAAACTTTCTCGAATGTTCAGGAAGGAGTTAACTTTCCTGATTAGACAAGAAGGGATTCGTTTCTGACAACCGCATGAACATGACAACTTTGCTCCCTCAGAATAAAGAGTATATCTCTAGAGTCGTGTGAAAACAATAGACAACTATTTCACTCAATCAATCAGCAGTCTTCTTTCTCATGCAAGAGAAATGAGTTGCCACAAATGCAATACTTATCATAAAGTAAAGTGCGTACAGTAAAAGGAGTATTATGAAATAATACTGTAAAAGCATTGATATGGTTTCTGAGCCATATGAAACTTTAAAACGGATAAAATATATACATACATAAAATCATTGACTAAACGTACTCAACTGGTGCTTCTAAGATACGCCTACCCCGGTGTACCTGACCTAAGCCTAATACATGGGAAGGAGTAAGGAAGTTGCAGTTTAAGTTCAGTTGGTTTTTGCCAAGAATCTGAATCAAGAATTCTCTGAAGGTTTTAATCAGCTCCGTACCTTGGTTATAGAATGAAGGAGGTCTTGTATCTCTTTCTCAGGACTCGATCTCCCAGCAACCCGCAAGGGTGACTGGAAACACCGGAGCTGGATTTCTCGGCTTGAGAAAAGACAGCGTCTCTCTCAGTGCGTCAAATGGGAGGGTGGGCTTCCTCCGGCACTCGCATCAGCTGGGCGTCAGGCAAGTAGATAGCCGTTCTGCTCCAAACCACCGTGTGTTTGCTTAAGGCAACGTTGGTATATTTATACCTGAAAGGTGCCGGGTTTGACGTAAGGTTGGACATAAGATGTCACTAAGAACTAACAGTTCTTTCTGGACTCCAGGAGTTCTTGTTCAGATCAAAACAAAAGCAGGGGGATTTCCCGGGCTGCTGGAGGCTTGGTTTGTTTAAAGAACGTGTTGTACTTTCTAGGAGTCTATGGGAGTAGCCTTGCCGTATTTGGACTGCATGGGCTATGACTAGATATGGACATGATTCCTATGCCTCTATATGGATATGTTTTGTTATAACCATATAAGGGCATGAATCGGGGATATCTTGATTAGGGTCCTAGATAGATTCACAACACCCACTCCACGTACTAATGTCCATCATTACTAAATACTAAGCAATACTAAACATATAACGATGCATGTGTTTTCCAACCCACCCCAAAATACATAAATTGCATTTGAAATGGTGTATGGTATATACACGAAAATGAGTATTTATACTGTACATTTTTCAAGCAGTGTTATCACACAGGAAATGCATATATAAATATTGGCTGAATGAATTGCGAAAATTACATTTATTAAATGGCTCTGAATACAGAAAAGAAGGTTGAGACCATTTCATCACATATTTATATAATACTGTACATGTGCTAGAGGCTGAGGTAAAATATTGTCTCTAGTATCTCTAAAAATAGAAGCTCTGTTCTCTAAGAATAGTTCTACTTTAAGCAGAGTACCATGTGCCAGAAAAAAGTAAATATTTTGGAAGTGGAAAAAATAATTTCGCTTTCAGGGGAAAAAATAGTTCCAAATGTTTTCAGTAGTTTTGTTTATCAAAAACTGAAGGCCGAATTCAGAGTTCAGGAAACGCTGTGTGCTCGTTGTTTTAAAAGGTATTCTCGTTATTGGGGGAGAACATTAAATCAGACAGGCTTGCAAAAAATTGGTCTACAACATCAGGTGAAAGTTTGACCAAGTTCGAAAAAGCCGAAACAGTGCATGTGTGAGAATGATTGCCATCATCGATGTCAGGATCAGCAATGCTCACAGAAGGTTGTACCTGTGTGGTGCTGCTTTCATCTCGTACTTCACCACCACCTACTCGTAATGGTGAAGTCTCAACGAATGCCGTCATCAGAATAGGTAGCCGCTGGGGACAGAACGTTGCATGAGCCGTTACTGAACTAAGCAAAGTATCGATATCCGTTGATACTGCTGATGGTAGTGTAAGACAGACGTCCAACACGCATTCTTCCCCTCATAGCAGACATCGAAGCACAGGTAAGATGCAATCTTGCCAGATTGGTCTGAATGAAAGAAACCATGTTGTATTCAGATCCCTTAGTCGGGCTAATCCGAGGACTTTAGTGATTCGGTCTCGGTAGCGTATTGCTTTGATCGTTTCTTCCATCGTAGCTGGAGTTTTGTCTGTGGCTTGGCTTGCCATATTGAAGCAGAAGGATTAAAAATAAAATTCCCGCTACGAGTCCCAAAAGAAGAGGCAGGCCGTCGAATAAAGAATGCACAAAATTCGGGAAAATGCCCAGAACTATTTTAAAGGGTGCTAACAGTCCCGAAAAAATTGTCTTAAATATATGTGCAATGCCACTGGTATCAGACATGTTTAAAATTTCACCTAACATTTCTACGAAATGCACGGGACAATTTGTTGATAATAGGGTATGTATCTCTTCCGCTGTCCTTGCAACTTGCAGATCATACGTCTCTTTGGATGAAGTTAAAGGCACAGTTTCTGTAAAATAATAGACTTAATTCTGCTTAAAGTATCATTTCGAATAGAAGAGATATTCAAAGAAGGCCATATTGCCGCCTCCATGTCTGGATTGCTGTTTGGATACAATACTTGCATGCAGCAAGTGACCATGGAAATAACGCTCACGAGATAGGCTTTTCCTGGCACCATGCCACAACAGCTGTGGTCACTTATTAGAATGTAGCTGCCGTTGGAAAGCTGTCTGAAAAATGGCTCTATCTGTTTTGCAGGAGTGCCATGCAGGTGACATGAAAGGTTATTTGATGAACCCTCGCAGGCTCCATGCAAGTTAATACCTTGACACAGAAGTGTACCACTTAGTGATTTAATACAATTTTACCACTAAGAAATACCTCCTTTTTTCCTTCACTATAACATTTGTGTGTATAAGGTAAATTCCATGTTGACTTGATGTATCCTTTACCCAACCTTTCATACAGGCCTGCTGGTATATATTTTTGGCAATACTTAAACTGGAAAGTTGTTATCGGAATTGTAATTGTTCCGTGTATTATCCATTCAATGACAGGTCTCTCTGACATTGTCAATGGTAGTCTCTCAAGTTTTTCAATGCTCAGAATCGTATAGTCTGCTCCTTTTTGTGCCAAACTGATTTGTTGATCAGTAAGGTTAAAGATAGAAAATAATGACGTTATGTTGATTAGACGCCATGGCATGTAGCCTGAACGCAGATTTTGTAACGTCCAGCCTAGCTGTACAATAGAACGCAATTGGGACTGACCATGTTGTAACATTAGCAAGTCCTGCTCTATTATATCAATAGCAGATGATACAATGCTGTCCAGTGAATATATTCTGGAGGACAGAGTCGTTAACCCATTGTCCACTACAGAAAGTGATTTTTTCAAATTAATACGATCAATTTCTCGTATTTTTTCAGCAGTTTCAATTTGCGTTACTTTCCAAGCTTCGTTGTAAGCAGCGTATATACCGGCGTACATGAAAGTCAGCCCCGTCTTTAAGTAAAGTCAAGTGTTGCTTAATTTCAGCCAGTGTGGATTTCTGTAGCCATTCGAGGCATAGTTTCCCTACACTGTATGTTGTAACTATCCCTGGATGTTGTCTCTGGGAATATCTTGGGTCTGGCCTGGTCTGTTTGAACCCCTGTATTTTGTTCAGGAATCTATCTTGAGAGTTATTTGTGTCTGCGGGCCAGATCAACCATTTTTTCCAATCAGGATTTCTTCTGTTTTGGTGTAAAATATGGGATACGTCTATCTCCTCATCTGTAGTGCTATTACTACCAGGTATGGGCTTTGGAATAGACAGTTTATTTAAGTCTTTTATCTTGGCTAAACCAAGACAGGTTATTTGTTGAATGGTGTCATTCAGGAATATTATTTGTTCTGGGATCATGAAGGCTGTAAATAATGCTTCTAGACCTTGTACCTGACACTCTTTTGTACCCCAGATGTTTTTTGTTTCAATGTTGTTTTTCCAAAATTCAAAACCAAATGTAACAATTTTTTCATAAATTGTTTCAGAATAAATCAATTTAGTATTTGTCAACATTGTTTTCATTCCTGTCTTATTTAACATTTTGAAATAAAACTTTCTGGATCAGTTGTGTTAAACCCTGAGAAGTATGGGAATTTCTCATAAAATGTTTTCGAGCTGCCTTTTGGCGGAGTTGCACAGTGTTCCCATTGGTTATAAGTAAAAACATTTCTAGGATTAGCAGATTTATGCAAATAGTGATGACCATAATGATTATAACAGTACATTTCTTCATGTTTTGCTGAACCCTGCAAATAATCTTGTTCAGTGAATTTTGCTGACATTACTAAATCTGACATCATATTATTAATATTTTCAAAGTCCCAATCATCAGAGAAAGTACTTGGTTTTACAAAGTCACTTAATGAAACCTTGAACTGATGTGGATATTTCAGGAGCTCAATTGGGCCATAGATTTCATAATCCGTTTTGTCCCATGCTACCCCACCGGGTATTGGATTGGCTGTGATGTTCACTGATGACAGTTCTCTTTTCTCGATGTGTGAGGATTTGTGAGGCTTTAGGACCAAGTTGATGTTCTGAATTGCTGTGTCCATTGTGCTATATTTTCCATCAATAAATCTACCCAAACATAAAACCATGATGAGCCAAAGCAGGAGGAAAAGTACACCTAACACAATACAAAATTCAATCCATGGTGAAATCAGATATATTTCTTTGAGGTGATGAAAGAGTTCAGTCATTTTTTGTTTAAAACTTTTTGTTGCTGGCGTTTCTTCAGGTTCACTTGGATCATCCGAAAAGTCATCGAAATTGATGAAGTAGCCAGATGCAGTTCTGTCAATTGTTGGAATTGCTTCAGGATGTTCTTTAGTCTTTGAATCTTCTTTTGTCACATTAGTATAGTCTGAAGCTACATCATTGTAGACAGGTGTTTCTTGATGAACTGTTGCAATTTGGGTTTCAAGAGGCACAAGTTCCATGGCTTTGTTGCATAGTCCTTTTTTATTTACTGCAGGTTTATCAAAAGTGATTAGTCTTTCAGTTTGAACCTCTTAGATTGTAGCAAGGTTTGGTCTTCTGCTACTTTTTGGGAGTCCACTGGGCCTACTACTTATTATTGGCCACATGATTGTGGTTTTACCAGGTCAATTGATACAACTCTGTTCTCCTTTTTACCAGCAAGGGGCGGTAGTACTACTGATCTTGTTCCGCTGACAGCTAAGACAAGTACTGCTTTTCTGTAAAAAGGCCCAAATTCCTTCTTCACCACGATCTTCTCTCTGACTAGATCCCCAATCTTTGGAATCCAGACAGGTCTTGCTGGGACAGGTGGTTTTTCTTCAGTGGCTGTTGGCTTTAACTTTGTGTTACTTAGACTTCTTCTTGTTTCATTTAAGTCCTGTAAAACAGCCAAACGATCTTTGATATCAATGGGTTTTTCTTTCACCACTGAAGTATTACTATCTAAGTCCTGGATTTTCATTCTAGTGTCGAACAATAGTTCGTATGGAGTGATACCTTTTAGAGAATTTCTTGGCAGATTGTTAAGACTACGTTGGACACTTGTTAAATGTTTGACCCAACCATCATACGAACCTAATTCCTTCGTCGTTATAGATTGCTTAATGTCACGTTTTTTTCTATCCACTACCGCATTTCCCTCAGGATGGAAGGGAGAAGAGTGCCGCAATGCAATGCCCATGCTGGCCATGGCCTCTTTGTAAGCTCGAGAGCTAAACGCAGGACCCTGGTCAGAATGTGGCACGCCAACTGCGTATGTGCCGATAAAGACTCTCAAATCTTTTATAACAGTTCTGGCGTCAGCCGAGCGCTGGGGCCTACATCTTAAGTGAATTTTGTCTTAATAATTATGGGACTGCCTTTTTCCTTCTGGATTTTTGCGTATAGATAGCCTGATGCTTTCTAATAAGGGTATCCGGGCTGGTGTCTCGTCCGGTTCCCCACTGCAATCTCTATTGCAGTTCTGACAATTAGTTGCAAAGTTGTAAATTTGGATGCACATCCCCGGCCACCAGTATTGTGATTGTAATTCTATTACAGATGTCAAGATCTCTTGGTGCCTCAGACCCTGTCCCATGTGTGCTTCTTGAATCAAGTAAGCCCTCCGGTTCGTGTTTGGAATTACTCTATCCCCCACTCCAAGGATTTGAGCAAAAGGAACGGAGTTTGCATCAATTGTGTATTTATTTTTGAGTGGATAATTTAGAGGTAACGCCGCATAGTTGCCTTTCATTGAGGCTTTTACTGCTAGTGTAGTGTAGTTCCTATTTTCCCTATAGGCCCTGCGCATTGGAATAACATAAACAGCAGTGTAGACGTAGGAGTGCGGTCTTCTAGGTCTCTACTGACTATGTTAGACTTAATTTAGGTTTGCGCCAGCTAGCTCAGAGGTCACTGGAAACTTTCTTGACTGAATAGGAAGTGATCAGCTTCCCTGGCTCAGACAAGAAGGGATTCAGCTTCCGACAACCGCATAAACATGACAACTTTGCTCCTCAGAATAAGAGTCAATCTCTAGAGTCGTGTGAAACAATAGACAGCCATTTCACTCAGTCAGTTGTGCAGATTTACTTTCACCAGGATGCAGAGAATAGAAAGTCGGGCGTTTTTCAATAAAAGATATTATTTATTGAGCAGTCTTCCTTCTCATGCAAGAGAAATGAATTGCCACAATTGCAAGACTTGTTATTATAAAGAGTGCGTACAGTAAAATGAGTATTACGAAAAAATACTGTAAAAGCATTCATATGGTTTCTTAGCCATAGGATAGTTAAAATGAATAAAATATATATACATTCATATATACATTGGCTAACGACCTCAACTGGTGCTTCTAACTACGCCTACCCCAGTGTACCTGACCTAAGCCTAATACAAGGGAGGGAGTAAGTAGTAATTTAATTTAAGTTGGTTTTGCCAAGAGTTTGCTTCAAGAATTCTCTCTAACGGTTTAGTCAGCACCGTACCTCTGGAATAGAATGCAGGAGGTCTGGTATCTCCTCTTAGGACCCGATATCCCAGTTACCCGCAAGGGTAGGCTGGAAACGCCAGAGCTGGATTTTCTCGGCAGGAGAAAAGACAGCGTCTTTCTCAGTGCGTCAAGGAGGAGGGGCAGCGTCCGTGGGATTCTCGCATCTGCTGAGCTCTCTGCAAGGGACAGCTGTTCTGCTCCAGTATTCACCACCACCGTGTGCTTGCTTAAAGCAACGTTGGTATATTTATACCTGAAAGGTGCCGAGTTTGACGTAAGTTTTTGGACATAAGACGTCAATAAAGATATCACTAAGAACTGGTGGTTCTTACAGTGCTCGCAGGAGTTCCATTACTAATCAAAACAAAGCAAGCGGGGCTTTCCCAGGTTGCTGGGGGGTTTGAGATGTCGAAAGAACTCGGTGTGTTATCTAGGAATGTAAGGAACTGGCTTCTGCTGTGTCATGGACTGTCATGAGCTGCAGATACGAGTTACTGAAATATGGCTCTGATCGTTATGCCATTATAGGGATATGTATTGATTATAGCCGTATAGGGGCATGAGGTCACAATATTGATCGGGGTCCTAGATAGAACACAACACCCACTCCACGAATTTATGTCCATCAAATTACTAAAAACTAAAGCAATAAGAAGCACGTGTATTCATACCCACCCCAAAATACATTTTGCATTTGAAATGGTGTACTTGAAATACATGGAAATGAATTGGTACTGTACGTTATCAAGCATAGTAATCATTCAAAAAAATATTGCATATGTAATTATTTGAACGATTCTGCGAAAGTTTACACATGAAAAAGTCTCTAAATACAGAAAAGAAGGGCGAGACTATTTCATCACATATAAATACAATTTGCTGTAAAATGTGCTAGAGGCTAAGGTAAAATTTTGTCTCTAGATCTACTAAAAATAGCTCTGTTCTTTATGAATAGTTCTACTTTAAGCAAAGGATGATGGCCAGAATAAAAGGTAAATATTTTGGAAAAATTAATTTCATGGTGAGCGGGGAAAAATGGTTCAAAACGCTTTTCAGTAGCTTTTTGTTTATCAAAAGCTGAAGGCCGAATTCAGAGTTCATGGGAACGCTGTGTGCCGGAATGTTTTTCCAAAAAGTTATTGTGTCTGTTCAGGGGAGAACATCATTTCAGACAGGCTCGCAAAGAATTGGTCTATATATTCAGGTGACAGTTCGACCAAGTTCGATAATGCTGTAACTTGGCAGTTGTGAGAATGATTGCTATCATCGATTTCAGGATTAGCAATGCTCAAAGAAGGTCGTACCTGGGTGATGTTGCTTTCATTTCTTGCTTCCCTGCCACCACCTAGTCGTAGTGCAGGAGTCTCAATGAATGCCGTCATCAGGATTGGTAACCGCTGGGGACAACACGATGCGTGAGCCATTACTGGACTTAGCAAAGTATCGACGTCCATTGGTATTGCTGATGGTAGTGCAAGACAGGTGTCTAACACACATTCCTCTCCGCATAGCATACATCGAAGCACAGGTAAGATGCAGGTCTGCCATATAGGTCTGAATGAAAGAAACCAGGTCATATTCAGATCTCGTAGCCGGGCTATCCCAAGGACTTTAGTTATGCGGTCCCGGTAGCGTATTGCTAGGATCGTTTTCTTCCATCCGTGCCGGAGTCATGTCTGCGTTTTGGTTTGCCATATCGGAGCAGGAGAGTCAAAAATAAAATACCTGCTACGAGTCCCAAAAGTAGTGGTACGCCGCCAAAAATCGAATGTACAAAATTTGGAAAGATACCCAGGACTGCTTCAAATGGTGTTAACAGTCCCGAAAAAACTGTCTTGAATACATTAAAGATACCACTGGCATTCGACATATTTAGGTTTTGGCTGAGCATTTCTTTGAAATGCACCGGGCAATTTGTTGATAAAAGTACATGTATCTCTGCCGCCGTCCTTGCAACTTGGAGATCATACGTCTCTTTTGATGACGAGATGGGCACTGTTGTTTGCAAAAGTACAGACTTCATTCTGCGTAAAGTATCAATTCGTATAGAAAAGATATTCAGGCCAAATCGGAGCCACTGAGTCTCCAGGGCCGTTTGGATACAATGCTTGCATACAGCAAGTGAGCATGGAACTCACGCTTAAGAGGTATGCTTTCCCTGGCACCAAGCCACAACAGCTGTGATCCGTTATTAGAATGTAACTCCCGTTAGAAAGTTGCCTAAAGAATGGCTCTATTTGTGCTGCAGGTGTGCCATGCTGGTGGCATGAAAGGTTGTTTGAAGTACCCTCACAGGCCCCATGTAAGTTAATACCTTGGCACAAAAGTATACCGCTTAGTGAATGTTTACTCATTACCACTAAGAAATAAATTTTTGTTGTTGTCACTATAACATGTTTATTTATTTATTTAATTATTTATTTAGTTTGTTATATCGCGCCAGAATCGACCCCAATGGGGTATCTCCGCGCTTTGCACGCCGGGATGGTAAGGTTTGTACCTCTCTAGATGAGCTATGGGCCATTATTCTTCCAGGAACAATGTTGTTTTGAGCGTTTTCCTGAAGGATATGTGATGGGTGTTTTGTCTGAGACTAAGGGGCAGTTTATTCCACAAGGTTTGCCCCATAAGGGAGAGGGCTCGGCCATCTTGCCTGGTCTTCTTAATGAGAGGGGATTTTAATAGCAGTTGGTTACTTGATCGGTTTATAGAACTGGAATTTTTGGCCCAGGTATTTGGGGCCATCTCCAAAAAGGCATTTATGGACAGTGCAGCAGATTTTAAACTTAATACGTTGCCGTATCGGTAGCCAGTGGAGTTCTCTCAAAAGGGGCTTGGAGGGGGTTCTTGTGGGAGCGTTCAGGATTAGTCTTGCCGCCGTGTTTTGGACCACCTGTAACCGGTTTAAAGCGTCCTCATTAGCTAGTATCAGGAGCCTGTTACAGTAATCCAGCCGGCTTATCACCAGGGCCTGTACAAGGGTCTTTCTATGCGTATCAGGCAAAAGAGCGAAGACTCGCCTTAACAGGCCAATGGTGCAGAAGCATGCTCCAGAGATGAAATTTGCATGTTCCTTTAAGGTTAGATTTTGGTCTAGCTTCACACCTAAGTTTTTTATGGTCAGCTTTGGGCAGGGTACTGGTCCCAGGTCCAGAGGCCACTAGTCGGGAAACCAGAGTATGGTAGCTTTCCCAAAAAGCATTACCTCTGTCTTCCCGACATTGCATTGGAGGCAGTTGGAAGCCATCCAATTGGACACTGCCCTCATGCCCTCAGCAAAGTTTTCCTTAACATCCGAGTAAAGAGAATGGAAAGGGTAGAGGAGTTGGGTGTCGTCAGCATAAGACACCGTTATAAGGTAATTTCCATGGTGACTTAATGTATCCTTTACCCAACTTTTCATACTGGCCTGCCGGTATATACTCAAGGCAATTTTTAAATTGGAAAGTTGTTATCGGAATTGCGATAATCCCGTGTATTATCCATTCAATGACAGGTCTTTCTGACATTGTCAATGGTAATCTCTCAAGTTTTTCGATGCTCAGGATTGTATAGTCTGCTCTTTTCTGTGCCAAACTGATTTGTTTATCAGTAAGGTTAAAGATGGAAAACAATGACGTTGTGTTCATTAAACTCCATGGCACATAGCCTGAACGAAGATTTTGCAACGTCCAGCCTAGCTGTACAATAGAACGTAATTGGGACTGGCCATGTTGTAACATTAGCAAGTCCTGGTCTATTATATCAATAGCAGATGATAAAATACTGTCCAGCGAATATATTCTGAAGGACAGAGTCATTAACCCATTGTCCACAACAGAAAGTGATTTTTCAAAATTAATACGATCAATTTCTCGTATTTTCTCGGCTGTTTCAATTTGAGTTTCTTTCCAAGCCTTGTTGTATGCAGCATATATGCTGGCCGCTATGAAACGTTTTTGACGCTGTTTGTGTGGTCCCATTAAAGGACTGGGTTATTCTAAGACCCAGCGGTGCCAGGGATAACACCTGAAACCTTCGTGGGTTACCTGTTCCGGCGTACCAATGACAGAGACACGGGACACTTCCTTCGGCGTCAAAGATTCGAGGTTTATTACTGCAGGGAACACAGAAGTCACAAGAAGTACAACACGTGTAGGTTCTAGGAGACTGCTTCAAATTGTATCTGTGGATCGCTCTTTTTATACAGTTTTCTGTCATAGGATAACATGACAGACAAAAGGTTACAACCCGGTTCCCACAGTAAATATCATAGGGGGTCGCTTTCATGTATTCAGGGCCCGGAACATAATTACAGTAGCATTTGGCAGTTCCCAACTGTAAAAGTACATCTTCCCACCATTAGTGCATTCCGTTCGGCTGTAAACGAATCAAGGAAGAGTCAGAAACAGGTGCAGAGGAAAACGAAGGATAGCAAACAGATCGAAGAAAGTGTAAAAGGGGTGGTGTCAGGAAACACGATTGCAGAGATCAAAAGGACGTGCCTAATGAAATGCACAACTAAGACAATAGACCGGCACGGGCAAGATGGGCCTCGAGCGGGGCCATCTGCCCTACAGTGTCATCCCCCTCATCATAAAGACACCCTCAAAGGAACATGTGTCTTCTGCTAGAGTTTTGGAAACCCAGGGTCGCGAAGCGGACAGTGTCCGTTCGCTGGCTACTTGAGGGCAAGAAACAAAATGGATGCCACATCTAAAATGGAACCCGTGGGTTCAGATGAAGAAACCCACGAAACAAACGAACGGTTCAGGCTAGTACAGCGAAAATGCGTACACCCACTAAACTCGTCATTTGCGGTTCATTGATACCGGACTCGACCATATTCGTGCGAGTCGAAAACACCACTTACAATTGTCACGGAACCTCAGACGCTCCTTTTGCCCTCATGTAGGCAAGCACTAGTCGGAATCAGAATCGATTTCGATATTCATCAGACCATCCAGATGTTGCTGCAACATTATTCTATCCATCAGTGCTTCCTTGGTAACAGGCGGCCGCCTTATACACGTTATAGCACAGAGGCCACATAAGGCAGGACCACACTGCACACAAAGACAACATGTGAACAGGAATGCTACAACAACCCCAATGATCATCAGAATCTTCCAACCCCACGTCGACTTCAGGCCCCAAAACCATCCGAGTAACGTCCAATCCCCTACGTCCACGTGTATGGACTCAGAGATCTTATGCAACTTCGAGATGGCTTGATAGACGGTTGGAGCGTTGTCAGGAATGAAAATGCAGCAACTCGAATGGATCACCTTACATACTCCACCTCTGTCTGCTAAGACAACGTTTAAAACCATACGATTTTGTAACGTCATAAGCCTGTCCACCTGAAGCTCTGCTGTGATGTTGCCAAGGGCGCTCGCAGTGATATTAGCGGTCGATTCCACCACTCGAGTCAACTGCCTCAGGTTCCTACTATTGATCATAGGTCCCCAGAACGGCAAGAAACCCTTAAAGAAGTCTCCTGCCTCTTGACCGGCAGTGTCCTCTTCGCTAATCACGCCTCTCACAACTCTGGTCTTGTGATAATCCGACCCAGCAGTAAAGGTCGGCGGCAACAAATTCGCAATATAACATGTGCCTGAGAAGTCACGAGGCAACCATGTATATGCGCGGTCGTAACAAACAAAATAAGTACCCTTGGCAATCAGAAGAACAGGGAAAGAGGTCGTCGGCAAAACATAAGTTTCGGTACAGGCACTCCTCCCGAGCTGAGCTCGCGGACTTCGGCCTAGGCCTTTCAGACAGAAATTTCCGAGATGGGGTACGATCCAGATCGGAGACGAGTTTTTAAGCTGCCGATCACCCACTGACATGCTATACTCAGCCTCACTCAGATCTCGGTATGCTCGCACCTCCTCCTCTGGGATAAGCGATGCGTCAAAGATATCCCTATCTAAATCGGCAATCACTCTTGCCAAAGGCTTGTGGTACAGGCCAGGACCATGATCTGCAGTGCGTGGCTCTCGATGGGGGTAAGAATCTAGTGCGCTACGAAACATTGTTTGGAATGCTCGAGCTGAACCCTGGGAACTGTAAGGAAGGACCAAGTACGGAATTCCCCTATCAGTGGTATGTGGCATTAACCCACAATAATACCCAACAATTCGTAGTGTTCATTACCAACTGATGCTGATGAAGGAGCTGAACAAAGGAATTGTTCATAAATTCCGCACGTCTGACCTGCTCGTGTTGTGGTAAGATGTGAAAGGAATGAGGGGAAACAGTGGAAGTAGGTTTAGGTTCAGAAGAAGGGGTAGGTGAAGCAGAAGGCAATAATGATTGTATCATATAATACACTCCACCCACCAATAACGAAGAAACAGTTAAGAACAGAAGGAACACCTGAAACATGAAGCATTTAGTACGTGCAATTCTATGCAGTTCGAATCTTTGAGATTGAGTCTTTTCCAATTCCGACAGCTTCGAGAAAGCCATCCTCTAAAACCGTCCGCAACGTTCTTGACGCACTTCGTTCTGTGTAGCAATAGTCAATCCCTAGGAATTCCTAGGAATCGACGGTCTCCAACCTAGTGTCAGGACCTACTAACCAGAAGGAAGTACCCGCACGGCCCTACGGTCCACCCAGATGTAAGGTACTTTAATTAAACAATACATACAAAATCTTCTAGCTGTGGAAACAAATACACATTTTTTTTTAACATCATTTTTATTGCATCACCAATATAAATGTACAGACAAAATAATCAGCAATATACATTCACAGTGTACAAGAGTGGTGTTATCCAGTCCTACATTATCCGGGGGGCCCGCCTTTCCTTCTGGTGCGGGTGGCCTTGTCCATAAATGTCTCTCGTATCACCTTACAGCGTCTGACAGTAGTAGTAATCAAGTATTGCTGGGTTGCTTTTGTGATTTTCACCCCTCCCCCTCCCCCGATTTCGGTGCCCCAACAGCCCGCCAATTCCGACTTCCTAACCCACCCCCCCCCCCGTGGTCGCTCTGCGTTGAGTCAGCAGTGTAAGAGTGTCTGGCGCGTTGTAAGAGGAACAAACATTCGCTAATGTGTGCTCTCCTGCAAAGTGACAGGGCCTGCTCCATCTAGCTCACCCTCACCTTCTAGCTCCTCAGCATCCATATCTCGGAGCGCCTGCACCATCATTTCCCACGCAGTGGCCCTCTCCAGAGGGTTCTCGTCATTCATCCTCCAGGCCACCTGGTACCTCAGGGTGCTTTCACATGTGGCCCACCTCAGGCATTCCCCATACCATCTTTTATACGTGGGCCCCACTCTCGACTTCCAGTTCCTCGTAATCTCCCGCTTGGCCAGAATAAGTCCCAAGTCTATAAATTTGCTAGTGGTCTTGTTTCTAGGCGTGTGTGGGAACCAGTGGAGGATGCCAACCGCTTTCGTGTATTGGATGTCTCTGTCCGTCGCGCTGTTAAGGGCCCGCCCCACTTCCTGCCAATAGTCTCCCAGAGCGGGGCAATCCCATAGCATGTGACCCAGATCCGCCCCGACCGTATTACATCTAGGGCAAGCAGCGTTGTCTACCCCAAAATACTGTTGTATTTTCCCCGGTGTGAGGTATGCCCTGTGGATGACATAGAAGTGGATTAGTTGAAACCTGGCGTTTCTCGAGCTCTTCCTTGCCCGCCTCAGTAACTGGCCCCAGGTCGCATCAGGTATTTCCACTTGAAGGTCTAGCTCCCACTTGGCCTTTAGGGCCGTCAATGGTTGCAAGGCCTCCCGCTGCATCCTGGAGTACAAGCAAGTGACAGCCTTAAAGGACCCCGCAGCCATCATCGTGTACTGACAGGCCATGGAGGTGCCCGGCTCCTGCAAGCCTTCCCCCCAGTGGGCCTGCATTGCACCCGTGACCGCTGCATGCAACAAGTAGTCGCCTCTCGGCAGGTCAAAACGCTCTTGCAAAGCTTGAAACGGCAGCAGTACTCCATCCTCGTATAGATCACCCAGCATTTGTATCCCCGCCTCCTCCCAACCTAGCAAGCGCGACCAGTCACCTCCATGCGGGAGGGCCGTGACCATACCCAGCGGAATTTCAGGGGCATACATAAGGCGGACTCCTGCCCGCTTACGGGCCCGGTCCCAGCAGAGTCGGAACGTCTGCTCCTCGACCGTCAAATCTCCCACCCGGAGCTTCTGGTGCAGCGAGATGTTACGCCAGAACATGCCGCGGGGCACCTTCTACTCTCGCGTCCTCAGGGCCTCTGTATACTCTCGCAACCTCCTGAGTAAAAATCTGCAGCTGCGCAGCCAGGTAATACCCTTCAAAATCCGGCACCGCCATTCCTCCTTCATCCTTGGGGCGCAGCAAAGTATCGAGCGCTATGCGCCTCCTGCCCGTGCCCCATAAGAACGCTATGACCAGAGACCTCAGGCGTTTAAAAATAGAGCTCGGGACCCACACCGGGAGTGTCCTAAAATAATACAGAAGCCTGGGTAGGGCCACCATTTTGAGCAGGGAAATCCTACCAGCCAGGGATAACGGCAGGGTCGACCAGAAGTCCATGGACCCCCGTAGGGCAGTAATACAGCGGGTGATGTTGCCTTCCAGCAAATCAGCCGGGGTGTGATAAATATAGACCCCCAGATAATGCAGGCAGCGCGGCTCCCACCAAAGTTCTTGCGCGGTGAGTGGACACGGTTCTCCTGATCTCAGGGGGAACAGGCAGGATTTAGGCCAATTGACCCTCAGGCCCGACAACCGGCCGAACCGCCCCAGTAGCCGCCGTGCCCCCTCGAGCTCGGGGCCCGCGTCGGCCAGAAACATCAGCAGGTCATCTGCGTACAGGGAAATGAGGTGCGGCCTGCCCCTAAATGATAAACCGGCATAGTGGCGGCCCAGCCTGGCCTCCACAGCGAAGGGTTCCATAGCCAAAGCGAACAGGAGCGGAGGAAGGGAACATCCCTGTCTGGTACCACGCCTGACCGGGTATTGCCTCGAGATCAGAGTACCCACTCGGACTCTCGCTACTGCATCAGTATAAAGGACCTTGGTCCAGTTTACGTATCCGTCCCCCAATCCGAAGCGTCGCATCACCTCATACAGGTATCCCCACTCAAGGCTGTCAAAGGCCTTTTCTATGTCAATGGAAAGGACAAATGGGGAAACGGCGCTCGGCCAGTCCGCACCCATCAGTCTCATAAGCCTACGGATATTATGGGTAGTGTTGCGTGTCGGAATAAAACCGCACTGGTCCTTGTGAACAAGGCCCGTCATGTGCACCAGCAGTCTGTTGGCAAGAATCTTACTCAGGATCTTGTAGTCCGTCGTCAACATGGACAACGGACGGTACGAGGACAAAGCCGCACCCTCTCTGCCCGGTTTTAAGAGCGGTATCATGAGGGCCTCACTCATGGAGCCCGGGAGCCGGCCCTTTGTTTGCGCTTCATTGTACACCTCACACAGCCGAGGAGCAAGGTACTCTAGATATTTACTGTAGAATTCGATCGGAAGTCCGTCAAGTCCCGGGGTCTTGTTTCTGGCCATTTGCTTTACTGCGCACCCTATCTCTCCAAGAGTAATGGGCCGACCCAGCTCTTCCGCCTCCGATTCCTCCACTCTCGGCAGTTGGAGGTTGTCCAAGAACTCCCCTAGCTCATCCGCCCCTCCTGTTTCACCACTCTCATAGAGCCCCTCGTAATAAGTACGAAACTTATTCAGGATCCCGGGTTGAGTATGGCAGGGCTCCTCCCCTATCTCTTGGATCATCATGATCGGCATGCCCCTCCTGACTGGGTTAGCGAGCCATGCCAGCATAGACCCTGCCTTATCGCCTTCCGCATGCGCCCTCGTCATGTACGCCTTATGGTCAAAGCTGCGCAGCCGTTCCAACACTACAGCCAGCCCCTCCCGCGCCC
Source organism: Lissotriton vulgaris (assembly GCF_964263255.1). NCBI lineage: Eukaryota > Metazoa > Chordata > Amphibia > Caudata > Salamandridae > Lissotriton > Lissotriton vulgaris. The sequence continues at coordinate 672,829 of NW_028248228.1, read as the reverse complement.
CACTAAGCCCCTCCTGCAACTCAGGGTGATTCGGGCGCCTTTTCTCCAGTTCCCTCAGCCGCGTTTCAGCCTTATCCAAGTCGTCCAGCAAAGTCTTGCGGGCCCCAGCTGTGTGCCCAATACAGTGTCCCCGCACCACCACCTTAAATGCATCCCACTCTACCGCCCTCGTGGAGGCCGTGCCACTGTTCTCCTCAAAGTAACTCTCAATGCGTTCCCCCAGAGCCTCCCTGAACAACAAGTCATCCAGGGTGTCGGGTTGTAGGCGCCATGTTGGCACGCTGTTAGCAGTCACCATCCAGTTCAGGGATATCAACAACGGGTTGTGGTCCGATATCGTCCTGGCCAAGTATTCCGCCCCTCCCACCGCAGGGAGCACGCATGGCGAACAAAGAAACGCATCTAGCCGCACGTGTAGGTCATGCAAGTGTGAGTGAAAGGAGTAGTCCCTAGTAGTTGGGTGTAACGCCCTCCATGCATCTGTGAGGGCCCAGCTCTCCTGCCATTCCAACCTGCGCTTGGCGACTCTATGTACTGGGGACGCGCGCAGTGGGGGATGGGATCTATCCAATAACACATCCTCGACCGAGTTAAAATCCCCCCCCAAAAGGACCGGCCCTGCCAAATAACCCGCCAGTTTGCCCGAGATTGTAGATAAAAATGCGGGCAGATCTACATTAGGAGCGTACACATTGCAAAGAGATATCACCCTGCCTCTCAGCCTCCCCTCCACCGCTACATACCTGCCCTCCGGGTCCACCAACGTTTTTGTCACCTAGAAGGGGACCCCCGCCCGCACCCAAATCAGTGTCCCCCTCGCAAAGGCCGAGAACGTCGTGTGAAACAGCTGCCCCCTCCAGCGTCTCTGCAGAGCAGCCCCCTCTTGCTTATTAAGATGCGTTTCTTGCAGGAACGCTATATGGACCCCCATACGCTTGAGGTATGCCTGAACTTTATGCCTGCGTGTCATGGACTGCATACCCCGCAAATTCCAGGAAACACATTTCAATGCCCCGGTACTAGCCATCCCCCCCCACACAACCGGACCAGACGATAAAGAACAATGTCCTCATGTGCTCCGCGACCACGGGCCAACCCACCCTCCCTCTCCCAACAGGAAGCCAAACCCCTCCAACAACAACTGCCCCCCGAGCAACCCCAACTGCTCGCAACACCCACCCCCCCAGGACAGGCCCCCCCGCAACTGGAAGTACCCCCATCCAAACTAACACTCCCAACCACCCCTCAAAGAAAGGCAGAAATGGCCGCAGTCTCCACTGCGGTGACCTTAGGGGCCAGTAAGGCGTGGCTCGATGCAATAGATCCTCAAAGCAAATCCACCCCGCGCACTCCACCCCACAATCCCCACATTATAGCGCCCCAAAACCTCAAATCACAGCGTTCCACTGCCACGGGCCCAGTGCCCCGGTGTCCAACCAGCGAGTCCATTCCACTAGTCCAAGCCAGCACGCCTCGAGTATCTCCTCCGAAGTCTGCGGTGTCACAATAGGGCCCCGGGCCCCACCAAATTCCGATTGGCCCGTCTCCGAGCCCGTGTCCGGGCCCTCTGAGTCCGTGCCCTTCCCGGACTGACTTCTGGTGGTCCTGGATAAGTCCGCTACCGCCTGTAGAGCCGCCTGCCTCTCCGCCTCCGTCTGCGACACCGAAGGTTTGCCGGTTCTCCTGCGGTTCCTCCTGATCCGTTGGGATTTCCTGACCGGTTGTGCCACCTTAGCCTCCTCCTCCCTGGCCTTAGCACCGTCCGTTCCCGCTTTATAAGTGTCCCACCAGGTCCACGCGTCCGCAGAAGACGTGAAGAAAAGTGATTGTTCATCCACCACCACTCTCAGCTTCGCTGGGAACAACAGGGAGTACTTGATGCCTTCAGCACGGAGCTCCCGCTTAAGGGACAGAAAGTTCGTTCTGAGCCGCTGCGTTTCAAATGTATAATCCGGGAACATAGTGACCCTGCTGTTGTCCACTTGAAAGTGCCCTGCCTCTCTCTCCCTCTGCAAAAGCCAGTCTCTGTCCCGGTAATGGAGCAATTTGAACACCACTGGGCGAGGAGGGAGACCTGAGGCCGGCGGGCGCGCCGGAACCCTATGCGCTCGCTCCAGGGAGAAGAAGGGGGACAGTCCCTCCGGTGCCACCTCCGTTCGCAACCAGTCATCGAGGTAGCCCACCATATCGTCGCCTTCAATTTTTTCCGGCAGGCCCACAAGGCGTACGTTGTTGCGCCTATTCCGGTTTTCCGCATCTTCGGCCCTCCGTTCCAGCACCTTCAAGCGGTCCATCACCTCCGACATCTGCGCCTTCACCGCTGCATGGCCCGGGGCTAATTCCTTAACCGTGATTTCCACGGATTTCACTCGGTCCTTAAGTTTATCATGGTCGGCCTTCAGGAGGCCCAAGCCTGTCGCCACCTGAGCTATATCTTGTTGCAAAGCGTCCTTTGTGGTGGCGATGGCCTCCAGGATACGATCCTGCATCCGCTGCAGTGCCGATTGGTCTCGATCCGCTCCTTCCGCGGCCTCTGTATCAGTCGCACCATCTCCCTTCCCTTTTGGCTTCCCCATCTGGGCCGGCACGAGCGATGGCCTCCAACTCTGTCCTTGCTCTCTCTCCGCACGTCGCCGGACTTCGTCCTCAGGGAGGTCCCCTGCAGCCGCAGCGGGAAAACCTGTCCCTTCCGCGCCTGGGGCGCCGCTCAGGGCTCCGGATCCAAGGCTGTCTCTAGGGAGCAGAGCCTCCGATCAGCCGCTAGTCCGGATGGCGCCAGTCGTGCTCAGAGGCCCAGGGCCATCATCACAGGGCCATAGCCATGCTGTCGCCGCCACTACCAAGGGGCGGATCCCAGCCACCGCCCGATGTGCGCCCGAGGTCCACTCCACCACCCAGGGAGGGGTGTGATGCAACCGCGAACACCTCCTAACTGTAGAGGCAGCAGCTCCTGGTGGGGCTCCGGTCCGGCGACTCCGTCGTCTCCGTGTCTCATGCCACCGCCGCCATCTTAGGTCGAAGACTTTGCGCCTGAGTCCAACTTTCGAAGTCGAATAACGGGTCAGGAATGGCCCGACGTCGTCCTCCGTGGGCACCGGACCCTCCGTGGTATCTTCCAGTGTCGGATGATATCAATTACGTCGGGGTCCGATCAGATTTTCCGGGATCGGGCGCGGAGCTCCGAGCTCACGCTGCCTACCTCCTCGGCATCCAAGCCACGCCCCGTGGAAACAAATACACATATGCAGAAAAAAACTCAGAATACACGAAAATTGTAGTTATTCAAAAATGTTCAAAGTGAAGAGTGATAATGGGGTAACGTGAATGTCAGGGGAAAAAGTGAAAATATTTTTTTATTTGTCTCTAGTGTTGGAACGGAGAAAATATCGGCTTCTCCCAGGACAAGTCTGATCTTCAAACAGTTGGTCAGGTGGTGAAACAAAATCCTGTCGACCAGACAATTGTTCAGATCTTGAGTCCTCCGATGATGAATGCTCAACAGTATCGTCCGGCTGCACTGAGGTATCTCCAACAGGCTGAGCATCGCTGAATGGGACAAAGGTCGGTACAACCTCATATTCAGACGAAGCGATGCCCTTCCTCACCCACGAGTCCGCTGGCAAAGGTATAGGTACCTTCTTGGTGTGGGTGGCGTGCACCCAGTGCTTGCGACCATCCAAACGAACAGCAGTTCTCGTGGCAAGGAGCACCTGGTAGGGTCCGATGAATCTTGGCTCAAGATTTCGTTTTCGGCCAAAATTCCTCGTAACCACCCAGTCTCCGGGCTGGAGCTGGTGGCCTGGACCCTACGTCTGCACCAGTAGTGCTTCAAAGACCTGTTGGTGAATTAACCTCAGTTTAGCAGTCAGATCATGAAGATAATCGATCAACATTGGGTACTCAAGATCAGAAAACACACTGGGTCTAGGGACCCCCAAACATTGGCAGGACGACCGAACACAATCTCATATGGGCTAAGCCCTACTCGAGAGTGCACAGTCGCCCTAGTTGACAGAAGAGCTAAGGGCAAAGCGTCAGGCCATGAGAGACCAGTCGTAGCCTGAATCTTTGCGAGTTTTAGTTTAAGAGTACCATTGTACCCTTCAACTAAACCTGCTGACTGGGGATGGTTGGCGCTATGGAATTTTTGTGTAATTCCAAGGCCCTTACACACACTCTTCATCACGCTCCCCACAAACTCACTTCCGTTATCAGACCATACAATCCGTGGCATTCCATACCGAGGAAAGTACTCCTTCAGTAGGACTTTCGCTGTGGACAGGGCAGTATTGTCTTTAAGTGGGTAGGCTTCGATCCATCGGGAGAATGCGCAAACCACAACTAAAACGTATTTTAAGTTATTGCATCGCTCCATATGGATGAAGTCTAACTGAATCACCTCAAAGGGACATGAAGGAGGAGCAAAGTGGCCAAGGGGTGTAGGAGTTCCCTTACCAGGATTGTACATCATGCATATCATGCAATTCTTAAACAATCTCTCAGCACACTTAGCGATACCATCATTCTTCCATGCAGGGGACAACAACTTACAGATACCTCTCGCACTAATATGTGACAAGCCGTGTGCCATCGTCACAACAGCTAGCACATATGCATCCGGCAACATCCACCGTTTACTTTCCGACAAATCGATCCAACAGCCATTCGCATCCAACTTTCCCGTACTCTCTTTCCACTTGGTTTTTTCAGTCTCGGTGGCCTCGTTCTGAATCGCTTTCACACTCTCAAAAGTGTCTTCACACATACCAGCTTCTGCAGGCCACCTTACCGAACTCGTCACATACATCTAGTTGTAAGATTCCTTGCAGTCTCCTTAGCAATCTCATCAGCAAACGCATTCCGACGACCAACATCATCCGTCACCTTACGGTGTGCACTACATTTAATAATCGCCACCTGCTTGGGCAATGCAAGTGCATCCAAAAGATCATTCACAAGCTGTCCATGCTGGATCTTCGTACCATGCGATGTCATAAAACCTCTCTCTCTCCACAATCGTCCAAAACTATGCGCAACACCAAACGCATACTGGCTGTCTGTAAACACATTCACCTGTTTCCCTTTCGACAAAACACACGCTCTGGTCAAGGCAATCAGCTCTGCCGCCTGTGCAGAATTCTGATTTAATCTCGCAGTCTCCACAACCGTACTCAACGTTACCACAGCATACGCAGTCGTCATATCACCATTCGGCAACTTAAAACACGAACCATCCACATACAAGGTACCATCAGGGTCTTCCAAAGGAGTGTTTTTTAGGTCCACACGACCTTTTGTTTCCTCCTCAGTACGTAAGTAGCAGTCATGTGGTGCTACCTCATCTGATTCCATATTAGTTGGCAACAAAGGACATTGCAGCGCTTTATTTGAATGTGACTTGCCAGAAGCGTCAACTCATAACCAGACAACCTTGCACTCGTCAGATGTTGAGTTTTCGTGCGATTCAAGAGATTGTCAACTGCATGCGGAACCCTCACAGGAAGCATATTATCCATGACCAATCCCGCAGATTGTCGGATGGACACTGCAGCTGCCGCTGTTGCTCTCAAACAACTCGGCAATGCTCTAGCTACTGGGTCCAAGGTCGAGGAAAAATGTGCAAATGGACGCTGCTTACCACCAAATTGTTGCGTCAAAACACTCAACGCACAACCTTCCCTCTCGTGAACGTATAGTGTATACGGCTTACTGTAGTCAGGAGTACCTAACACAGGGGCCGAACACAACGCATCACGCAGTTCAGAAAAACTTTTCTGACACTCTTCCGTCCATGGCAAAGGAGTTGGAACATCCTTGCACGTAAGAGCCACTAATGGTTTCGCTAGCAATGAAAAATTTGGAATCCATTGCCTGCAGTATGACGTGATACCTAAAAAGGCGCGCACATCTCTCTGAGTTGCTGGCACAGTCATTCGGGCAATCGCTGCAATTCGTTCTGGGGTCAACCTTCTTCCCTCCTTTGACAATAAGTGATCTAGATAGGTTACTTCTTGGCAACAATATTGCAGTTTAGAAGGTGACACCTTGTGATGTAAGTCACATAGATGCTGTAACAGAGACACCGTAGCAAGTTTGCAAATGTCCTGAGTGTCCGCAGCCACCAATAAGTCGTCCACATATTGGATCAAGGCCGCACCGGCCGGCAACACAAACACATCAAGTTGGCTTTTCAGGGCTTGGCTATATATCGATGGACTCTCACAGTAGCCCTGAGGAGCGCGTTTAAACCTAAAGCTGCGGCCACCTAGAGAGAAACCAAAAAGGTCTCTACTCTCCTCAGCAATCGGGATACTAAAGAAAGCATTCTTCAGATCGATCACTGAGAACCAGGACGCAGATGCTGGAATCAGAGTCAGTAAAGCTGTGATGTCGGGCACCACAGGGAACTGAGGAATCACAATTTTATTCACCTCCTTTAAATCAATGACAAAACGGTAAACAGGAGGCTTAGATGGATCAGTGCTTTTCAAGATGGGTAACACAGGGCTGTTACACACGTTTCCCCGAGTCTCCTCGATAACATCCTTTTCGATCAAATCGTAGATGATCGCTAACAACGCTTGCTCACCATCAAGAGAGATACGATACTGGGGAATACGTGGTAACCGCACATTTGATTTCAATTGAACAACATATGGTGAGATGTCAAGCAGGCCCACGTCATTGGGACCTGTTGCCCACAAAGATGCAGGAAGGGAACTCAATTCCGGTGGAAGCTTATCGATAGACAAGTACATAGGAGAGATAACTCTCTCGCCCAAAGTAAGCTTTACCCACAGGAGAACAATACAAAGTCGCATACAGTCGTTTCAGCAAATCCAAGCCAAAAAGATTTTCACCACAACCAGTAGTCAAAATCAAAGGAGCTTTCAGCTCGCGTGGCCCAATTGTAAGGGGCAAAGGACGAGAAACCGGATTGCTAACGGGGGCGCCAGAGAATCCAACGGAAACATTTGTTAAGCCAGACAAAGGTGCGCCAGGGAGTTTCGAATGCATGATGGAACTTTTCGCTGCACCAGTGTCCAACAGAAAAGGCTCAACTACGCCCGAGGTGGCAACTGCGACGTAAGGCCCTCTCTGATCAACCGGAACCGATACTACTCCCTCTCCTTGTCTATGGCTGTCCTAGTAATTACCGTCGTCAGTACCCTGATCGACGTAATAATCATCCACATTGTACTGTGCGGATCTGCCTTGCGATGATCCACGCTGATCGAAACATTTGTTAGAATCAGAGGAATTATTAGAACGATCATTCTGATTTTGCGTGACACCACGACCTCTACCTCGTGAAGCCTGTTGAGGACCACTACGACCTCCTCTAGACGAATTTCCACTATTTCGATCACGCAGAACCGGGCAATCAAATTTCAAATGACCCTCACCCCTACAATAGGCACACTGATTGTACCCAAGCATAGATCTCTGCGAAGAAGAGTCATTTCGCGATTGTGACCTATTCGATTGTGACTGCGATCGATTCCGCTGTTGCGAATCATTCTGATTCGAGCGCGGAGGATACGCTTGTTGCAACAACACTTTCGTTTTGAGTCCTTTCGTCTTTTTCTCTGCACGATCGTTTTCCTCTTTCTCTCTATTCTCATAATATTGGGCTGTAGCCAATATCTGGGCTGAAGTAGAAACAGCCCACGCACTCTCAGAATTCTTCAACTTATTGCTTAGATCAGGCAACAAATTCGACACAAATTTGTCCACAAACAATCTCTCACCTCCCTCAGTGCCCATATCTTGACCACTGTGATCGATGAATGCCTCCTCAAATCTCGTGAAGAAATCGGAGACACTCTCGTCCTTCTTTTGCTTACAAGCGGACAGTTTATCCCAGTTTACTTTCATTGATGGCATAAGAGTCTTCATTAGAGTAATAATCCTCTGAGGCAGAGCCGTAATTAACTGCTCAGGCTTAGCCCCACCAACTTGCAAACCGTCAGCCGCTGTAAGCGCAGCCCAATCACCACCTAACTCAGCTGCGTGATCTTCGCGCCGTATTTTCGCCCAAACCGGTTGAGGTACGACATTGCCGAACAGCATATCGATGTCGGCAAGATTCATTATCGTAGCATCCACTAGCTGCGACAATTCTTTATAGTACCCTGCAGGATTTTTGCGAGGGTCAGGCAAGGATTGCTTCACCTGCAAAACTTCCGATCGTTTCCATGGAAGGTGTATCCACACTCTCTGGAAGTGTGGCAGAACGGGAGGGTTAGCACCAGGGTTACCTGGCATATACACTGGTGGAACTTCCCGCATGGGAAACTGACCAGGCGTAGCTGTCAGTCCCTCAGTTTCATCTGTAAACAATGCTCGAGGCGTCATAGCAGGACGAAAGGATAGCAACTGCTCGACAGCACGTCGAACATTGCTACCTACCATTATTCCGCTTGCAAACTGAAGCTGAAAATCAGTTAGAGCAGCCAACACATCATCGGCCGCATCAACTGATATCTGATCACGTAAAAGTTTGCGCATTTCTTCAAACACGAACCTTTGTGTCGGCTCATTGAATTGAGAAAACGTATCAACCACCACACGTGGAGGATTCCTAAGGGGATATCTAATCCAATTCATCGCCATATTATATAGCGTATCACGTTCCCTACCACCAGGAAGCTGACTTCGTCTTTGGGGAGCATCAGAACCAGCGGACCCAAGAATCGGTCCGAGAGAAGTGAAGAAGTTAGCAGCAACAGAGGGAACGCGACATCGAGCAGACGGGGTAGAAAAGTAAAGCAACTGGGTAACAAGAGAAGTGTCGGAAACAGAAGGAACAGCAGGCGTAACCACAAGAGTAGAAGTAGCGGGAACAGGAGTATGAGAAGGTATAGACGGAGGAGCAGTAGGAACAGGAGCAGGTGTAGGAACAGGAGCAGGTTGAGGAACAGGAGCAGGTTGAGGAACAGGAGGGTGTTAGGATTCGGTTCCCAGTCCTCTTTTGCTGACCATAGCCTTCACCATCACGTGACACGCCAGCAGTATAAAAAGGAGTCTTACCATAGGATCCTTGCTTGTTATTACAAACCTGTGGGTTCCTGCTCCTTTTGGTTCCTGTGAAAGCTGTTGGTCGTTGCCGTTCTTCACGGGCTCGTGAGGAACTTTGAAATACTTGCCTTTTTCCTGTATCCCTTACCTTGACCCCCAGTGTGGATAATTCCCTGATCCTGATCCCTCTTGTTCCCTTGTTGTTACCCACCCTGTGTTCCCGTAGTGAGTTAGTTAGTGTTCCTGTTCCCGTTTCCCTCCATCTCTCGTTAGAGATTATCTAACGACATCCAGGGGCTCCTGTTTGTCAGACACTACATTTTGTGTCTTTTTCCCTTTGGACCCCGAGACTTGTTAAAGCTTTAGATCGGGCGCTAGTCGTTCGTTCTATCAGCAAGTCTTGTGGAGTTTATCCGCCTCGTTGTAGACGGATCTGACGTTGTAAGCTAATTCCCGGCTGGGAATAGATTTTACTTCCACTCGTGAAACGAGCATTATCGTTTCTCACTTGTTTTTGTTTTATCACTTCTCACTCGTTTTTGAGATACAGGGGTTTTTTGTTCATGCACGTTCCTTTTGCATGTTTTTTACCCTGTGCAATCCCGTCACGCCCAAACCTGAAACACCCAAGAAATCTGTTTGTTGATTATCGGATAATTCCCCTCGAAACAAAACCTGCATTTGCTAATGGTAAGTGTCAGTGTGGTGAACTGCGCGATATGGTCTTTGTTCGCTATAGCAGGATTTGGAACTGAAGATTATTGTGTGCTATCCCTTTTTTGTTTCCATGTTCATGCAGGTGCGGAAGCGAGGAGGAGGGTGTTGTTTGAATCTCCGTTCTACAGGGGTGGAAGGTTTGGAGCCATTTGTTTCCACCCCCTTTTCTGGTTCATCGGTTAACTCATTTGGGCCATCTAGTGAGTGACCGGTGAGTCGGGGAAGTGGTTGGGACTTGCAATGTTCCTGCAGTGTGTGGGTTGGGCTGGAGCCTAACAGAATAACAAGCCCACGTTTTAATACACTGCCCGAACGAATGGATGTAGAAGGCGGAGCCTCGGCAGGGACGGAAGTCCCTACCATGCTCGATGTTATGGGTGCCTTAGCTGCCTTACAGGCTCAGGTGCAGGACTTGAGACAAGAGAATGTAGGATTGAGACAAGAACTGGGGGCGGTAAGAGCGCGGGAAACCATGCAACCAAGGGGACCGACACCTCTCATACACCCGGCCACGTTTCAGTATGGAGGGGCAGGACAGAGTAACCCTGGAGGTAGTACTCCGGTTGCGATCACGGTGTCCTCCCCTGTTCCTGTTCCCCTGGCTCAACCTGAACGATTCTATGGAGACAGTGGGAAATTTGGCATGTTCATGAATCAGTGCCAGTTACACTTTATGTGTAGGCCGGGGGCCTTTCCTGACGATGCGGCGAAGGTAGCGTTTAGGCTTTCTTATTTGGCTGGTACTGCTGCCCAGTGGGCTATTCCCTTAGTGGAGGGTAAGGATCAGGTGTTGAGGGATTATGACGCCTTCAAGGAGCTGATGCGGGGGTTGTTTGCCAAACATGCATTCATGCAAGCCAGCGACTCAGAACTGCTGAAATTGCGACAGGGCAGACAGGATCTCCTCACGTATATAGCGACCTTCAACCGGTTGATCTCTGAGACACATTGGCCAGCCGATAAGCGGACCTCATTATTTTACCAGGGTCTTAATGATGACTTAAAGGACGTGATATCACAAGTGGTAGATCCACCGGAGGAGTGTGCCGCATTCATTGATCTGGTGGTTAAATTGAACCATCGGCTATCGGAAAGACGTGGGGATCGTTTACGATTTCAGGTGTCCCGCGGTAGCTTCATAAAACCAGAAGTTAAACAACCTCTCGGGGAATCGAAGCCTGAGCCCATGGAAATAGGGGGAGCAAGGGGTCCTTTGACACCTGAAGAAAGGAAACGAAGAAGAGACAAGAATCTATGCCTCTATTGTGGACAGGGTGGCCACTTTGCAAGGGAGTGTCCCGTCAAACCATCAGGGGCGGGTTACAGCAAAAAGGTGGCATATGTGCAGGTAGAAAGGTTGCCCCTCCCGGAGCATAAGATAGGGCAGTATGAGGTGTTGGGGGCAGTTGATCTGGCGCCTCGACATTTCGTTATCTCGGCTCAACTTCTATTAACTGCTCAGAATAGAGTGCCGGTATCGGTGTTGTTAGATTCGGGTGCCACCGGCAATTTCATTGACATCTCCCTAGCGGAAAAACTTGGTGTGCCCTGCCTGTATAAGAAACAACCGGAGTTGGTTCGAGCAATAGACGGAACCGAGGGTGCATCACTAGACAGACGATGCCGTTACGGTTGGTATGTGACAACGGCTACTCGGAGTGTGTGGTGTTCGATTTAATTGATGCACCTTCCTTCGGGTTGGTGTTGGGGGTTCCTTGGCTGCAGGAGCACAATCCCAGGATTGACTGGGTGCGGCGGTTAGTTACTTTGGACTCGCATTATTGTTTGAAGAACTGCTATAGTGTGGCCAGTAAGAAGGTCCCTCCCTTGTATTGTGCGACCGTGGAGGAGAGTGGAGTTCCGCGACAGTACGGGGATTATGCTGATGTCTTTGAGAAAGGGTGTGCTCAGAGTTTACCCCCACATCGGTCTTTCGACTGTAGAATTGATCTAGTGGAGGGGGCTCCTTTGCCCTGTAGTCGTATATATGCTTTGTCTGAACCGGAGGAGAAGCATCTCAAAGACTATCTGGATGAGATGTTGGAACTAGGGTTCATCCGTCCTTCTTCTTCGCCCGTGTCTTCGGCAATCTTCTTCATACCAAAGAAGGAAGGCACCCTGAGGGCTTGCGTTGACTACCGGACGCTAAATAAGGCTACCATAAAGAACAGGTACCCTCTTCCACTTATCCCCGTGTTACTGGACCAACTCCGCAAGGCCAAGGTGTTTACCAAACTGGACTTGCGTGGAGCCTACCATCTGATCCGTATGCGACCCGGGGATGAGTGGAAAACGGCTTTTAAAACTAAACACGGGCTGTTTGAGTACTGTGTGATGCCGTTTGGCCTGTGCAATGCGCCAGCGGCATTCCAGTACTTCATTAACGAGGTCCTGAGTGAGTACCTGGATAGGACGGTAATTGTGTACCTGGATGATGATATCCTTATTTTCTCAGAGACCTGTGTAGAACATCATACACATGTACAGCAAGTGTTGCAGAAATTGCGGGAACATCGGCTTTATGCCAAACTGGAAAAGTGCCTATTTGATGCGGAGGAGGTGGAATTTTTTTTTTTTTATATCAGCCGAAGGAATACGGATGGACCCGAAAAAGATACAGGCAATTCTGGACTGGCCGGTACCAACTTCTGTTAAGCACATTCAGGTACTCCTAGGGTTCGCCAATTTTTATCGGCATTTCATTGCTCGATTTTCAGATATTGTGGCGCCGATGACCAGGTTGTTGCGTAAGGAAGTCCCTTTTGTGTGGTCTCAGGAACGTCACGGAGCTTTTCGTCTGTTGTTGAAGACCTTTACAACGGCGCCAGTATTAGCCCATCCAGATCCAGCATTTCCTTTCTTTGTGGAGACAGATGCGTCCGCGGGAGCAGTAGGAGGGGTGTTGTCCCAAAAGGAGGAGGGCACTGGCCATATGCATCCTATTGCGTATTTTTCGAAGACATTGTTACCTGCCGAACGCAATTACACGGTGGCGGAACGAGAGTTGTTAGCACTGAAATTGTCGTTTGAAGAATGGTGTCACTATCAGTGGGGGGCCCGCCATAGAATCACGATTTACACGGATCATAAGACCTTGGAGTTTTTCAGATCGGCCAGGGCATTGACACCTAGACAGATGCGGTGGGTCTTGTTTTTTAATGAATATGATTTTATCATAACTTACAGACCCGCTGCACAGCAGATTAAATCAGATGCGCTGTCTAGAATACATATGGATCCGGAAGAAGGGAAAGTACGAAAAGAAAGCAGACCAATGCTCGATAGCAGGAGGATTGTGGGAGTGGCCTCGGTCGAAGAGTTTACTACTAAGATAAAAGAGCAGTTGAAGCAAACGGACTTGGCCCCGTGGTTACGGCTATCGCAGGTGGTGCTCCGGGAGGGGTTGCTGTATCAGGGGGATAGGTTGTTTGTTCCGCCCGAGTTGAGAGCAAAGGTGGTGGAGTGGTGTCACTCTTCCTCCTTGGTCGCACATCCAGGAATAGGGAAGATAAAGGAATTATGCTTGAGGTGGTTTTGGTGGGAAAATGTGGCGCAGGATATTCAGAAATATGTGACAGCTTGTCCTGTCTGTGCCATCAATAAGCCCTCGCATAGTAAGCCTTCCGGTTTATTACAACCTTTGGTGATACCCCCTTCCCCTTGGCATACCATCAGCATGGATTTTGTCACAGATCTTCCCTTGGTGTCCGGCTTCACGGCCATTCTCGTGGTTGTGGATTTGTTCACCAAAATGGCCCACTTCATACCGCTTCAGAAAATCCCCACAGCAAAGGAAATGGCCTTGGAGTTTATGTCTTCGATAGTAAGATTACATGGGCTGCCTACAGCAGTCATCTCAGACAGGGGGGCGCAATTCGTATCCCATTTCTGGATGGAGCTCTGTCTGGTGCTTAAGATGGATATACGCTTGTCTTCTGCGTACCATCCCCAGTCAGATGGGCAGACAGAGCGCACCAACCAGACAATGGAACAATATCTGAGGTACTTGACTACTTCCCTGTCGTGCGATTGGGTGATGGCATTACCCATAGCAGAATTTGCATATAACAACAGCATACACACGGCCCTGGGAATGACACCATTCTATTGTTCTATGGGATATCATCCAAGAGCCCTAGCAATCCAACCCACTGGGCACATGCCAGCCATTGATGATGCGTGTAAACGATTGGGTGACATCTGGGAAGTAGCTAGGGTCAGGTTACAGGAGGCCAAGGCAGCTATGAAAGTACAGGCGGATCGCCATAGGGTTTCGGCCCCTGCTTATAAGGTGGGCGATCAAGTATGGTTGGTTTCACGTAACCTGAGGCTACAGGGGTCGATCAAGCTACAGCCCCGGTATGTAGGCCCTTTTCCGATTGTACAGGTAGTCAACCCTGTGGCGATGAAGCTGTTATTACCATCTGATTATAAGATTCACCCAGTATTCCACACCTCCTTGCTGAAGCCCTTTGTCCCCTCAGATCAAGTCTTGCCCCCTCCTGCTCCGGTGGTGGTAGATGGAGAGGAAGAGTTTGAAGTTCAGGCCATTCTTGATTCTAGGAGACGGAGGGGTAGATTGTATTACCTGGTAGATTGGAAGGGGCATGCTCCGGAGGACAGGACGTGGGAACCAGCTGGAGGGGTTCATGCGCCCCGTTTAGTGAGGCTTTTTCATAGACAACATCCCCGGAAGCCTAGACCTGTGGGGAAGATCATTGAGGGGGGGTACTGTTAGGATTCGGTTCCCAGTCCTCTTTTGCTGACCATAGCCTTCACCATCACGTGACACGCCAGCAGTATAAAAAGGAGTCTTACCATAGGATCCTTGGGTTCCTGCTCCTTTTGGTTCCTGTGAAAGCTGTTGGTCGTTGCCGTTCCTCACGGGCTCGTGAGGAACTTTGAAATACTTGCCCTTTTCCCGTATCTCTTACCTTGACCCCCAGTGTGGATAATTCCCTGATCCTGATCCCTCTTGTTCCCTTGTTGTTACCCACCCTGTGTTCCCGTAGTGAGTTAGTTAGTGTTCCTGTTCCCGTTCCCCTCCATCTCTCGTTAGAGATTATCCAACGACATCCAGGGGCTCCTGTTTGTCAGACACTACATTTTGTGTCTTTTTCCCTTTGGACCCCGAGACTTGTTAAAGCTTTAGATCGGGCGCTAGTCGTTCGTTCTATCAGCAAGTCTTGTGGAGTTTATCCGCCTCGTTGTAGACGGATCTGATGTTGTGAGCTAATTCCCGGCTGGGAATAGTTTTTACTTCCACTCGTGAAACGAGCATTATCGTTTCTCACTTGTTTTTGTTTTATCACTTCTCACTCGTTTTTGAGATACAGGGGTTTTTTGTTCATGCACGTTCCTTTTGCATGTTTTTTACCCTGTGCAATCCCGTCACGCCCAAACCTGAAACACCCAAGAAATCTGTTTGTTGATTATCGGATAATTCCCCTCGAAACAAAACCTGCATTTGCTAATGGTAAGTGTCAGTGTGGTGAACTGCGCGATATGGTCTTTGTTCGCTATAGCAGGATTGGGAACTGAAGATTATTGTGTGCTATCCCTTTTTTGTTTCCCTGTTCATGCAGGTGCGGAAGCGAGGAGGAGGGTGTTGTTTGAATCTCCGTTCTACAGGGGTGGAAGGTTTGGAGCCATTTGTTTCCACCCCCTTTTCTGGTTCATCGATTAACTCATTTGGGCCATCTAGTGAGTAACCGGTGAGTCGGGGAAGTGGTTGGGACTTGCAACGTTCCTGCAGTGTGTGGGTTGGGCTGGAGCCTAACAGAGGGACCACAGGAACTGTGGTATCCTGTGCATACGGAGGTGGCGACTTCAATAGATAAGACAACAAAGGGTCCTCTACTGCTTCCTCTCCCTTCTTATCCGTACCCGTCGGTAAAACGGGGTAACACTTATCCACTGTCATACGCTGCAATCTATCAAAAACTTCCTTTTCCTTCTCCTCCTTGTCTCGCTGAAATTGCTCTGCATTTCTCATCGTGTTAACAATACCTTCTCTCTTAGTACGTTTAAGCTGCTTGATTTCTTTCTGCTTGCCTTCTTTACGCCACAACCGAAAGGTCTTTGAAACAATTTAGCTTCAAGATTATCTAAAATCGGGGCCTCGAAACTACCATGAGGTGGCCAACTAAGGACACCGTCTTTTTTGGTGTAACGAACCCAACACTCATTGAACGTGATCGGACCCAAACCATGTCGACTATACAATTCATAAGTTGAGTTCCAACCGGAGGTATCGGACACGAGTCCTCCAGCCGGGAATCCGTACCACAACCTCTAAAGCAACTGAACAAAGTACTACGGCCAGGCATTGTGCACACTAACCGAGTTTCACAAACGTCAAGGGTTATAGGATTACGATGTCCCTGCAAAAGAGCAAAAACCCTCGGTTTTTGGCGACTGCAGACGTCAAATAGCACAACAAAGAACAAAATACCAAGAACCACAAATGCAATGGAACCATGCAACAACTTAGCACCCACAACAACAAAGGACTCTGGGAGCGACCCACAAATACTTAACTCAAAGATCAATGGCGTCACCAGGAAGGCCCGTCAATCGTCTCGCTGTACCAAGGTCTACGCCAGGTGCCAAAACAGGTCTACAGTCAGGGCAGCAGTCCGTCTCAGCCGTCAGGAGGCGGGGATCTTCGTGGGAAAAGTTGTCGGGCCACTTGTTTCGACAACAAGATCGATGAAGCGGGGTGCACCTTCCCTCGGAGATTTCACACGAAGTTCCTCACCATCGTCGGGCTTTGGACCGGTACCACTGATGCAGCCCCACATTGGGCGCCAACTGAAGGACTGGGTTATTCTAAGACCCAGCGGTGCCAGGGATAACACCTGAAACCTTCGTGGGTTACCTGTTCCGACGTACAAATGACAGAGACACGGGACACTTCCTTCGGCGTCAAAGATTCAAGGTTTATTACTGCAGGGAACACAGAAGTCACAAGAAGTACAACACGTGTAGGTTCTAGGAGACTGCTTCAAATTGTATCTGTGGATCGCTCTTTTTATACAGTTTTCTGTCATAGGATAACATGACAGACAAAAGGTTACAACCCGGTTCCCACAGTAAATATCATAGGGGGTCGCTTTCATGTATTCAGGGCCCGGAACATAATTACAGTAGCATTTGGCAGTTCCCAACTGTAAAAGTACATCTTCCCACCATTAGTGCATTCCGTTCGGCTGTAAACAAATCAAGGAAGAGTCAGAAACAGGTGCAGAGGAAAACGAAGGATAGCCAACAGATCGAAGAAAGTGTAAAAGGGGTGGTGTCAGGAAACACGATTGCAGGGATCAAAAGGACGTGCCTAATGGAATGCACAACTAAGACAATAGACCGGCACGGGCAAGATGGGCCTCGAGCGGGGCCATCTGCCCTACAGTGTCATCCCCCTCATCATAAAGACACCCTCAAAGGAACATGTGTCTTCCGCTAGAGTTTTGGAAACCCAGGGTCGCGAAGCGGACAGCGTCCGTTCGCTGGCTACTTGAGGGCAAGAAACAAAATGGATGCTACATCTAAAATGGAACCCGTGGGTTCAGATGAAGAAACCCACGAAACAAACGAACGGTTCAGGCTAGTACAGTGAAAATGCGTACACCCACTAAACTCGTCATTTGCGGTTCATAGATACCAGACTCGACCATATTCGTGCGAGTCGAAAACACCACTTACAATTGTCACGGAACCTCACCTTAATGAAATCGCGCAAGTCAGCACCATCTTTAAGTAAAGACAAGTGTTACTTAATTTGTGCCAGTGTGGATGTTTGTAGCCATTCAAGGCAGAGTTTCCCTACACTGTTTGTTGTTACTATCCCTGGATGTTGTCTCTGGGAGTATCTAGGGTCTGGTCTGGACATTTTTAACCCCTGTATTTTGTTCAGGAATCTATCTTGACAGTTATTCGTGTCTGTAGGCCAGATTAACCACTTTTTCCAATCAGGATGTGTTCTGTTTTCATTTAAAATTTGGGATACGTCTATTTCGATATCTGTGGTTGCATTATCAGGTTTTGGCTTTGGAATAGACGGTTTGTTAAGGTCTTTAATCTTAGCTAGGCCAAGACAGGTTGTTTGTTGAATTGTGTCATTCAAGAACATTATTTGCTCTGGGATCATGCAGGCTCGAAATAATGCTTCCAGGCCTTGTACCTGCCAATCTTTTGTACCCCAGATGGTTTTTGTTTCAATGTTATTTTTCCAGAAATCAAAACCAAATGTAATAATTTTTTCATAAAATGTTTCTGAATATATCAATTTAGTATTTGTGAGCATGGTTTTCGTCCCTGTTTTATCCAACAGTTTATAATAAAATGTTTCTGCATTACTTGTGTTAAACCCTGAGAAGTATTGGAATTTCTCATAGAATGTGTTTGAACTGCTTTTAGGTGGAGCAGCACAATGTTCCCATTGGTTATATTTAAAAACATTTTTAGGTTGGGCAGATTTATGTAAATAATGGTCTGCGTAATGTGAAAAACAGTACATCTGTTCATAATTAGATGAACCTTGTAAATAATCATGTTCTGTAAATTTTGCTGACAACACTAAATCTGACATCATATCATTTATACTTTTAAAGTCCCAATCATCAGAGAATGTACTTGGTTTTACAAAGTCACTTAATGAAACCTTAACCCCTTCCATGCTGATGACAGCCCCCAGCCGTCATGCACTACAGTGCTCGTGTGCTGCTGACGGCTGGGGGCCGTCATGACCGCACCCGCGCTGAAATCTTCAGCACAGGAGCAGAATCGGCCCAGCATGGAAGGGGTTAAACTGGTGAGGATATTTCAAGATCTCGACCGGGCCATATATTTCATAGTCTGTCTTGTCCCAAACTACCCCGCCGGGTATTGGAATGGCTGTGACATTTACTGATGATAGTTCTCTTTTCTCGACGTGAGATGATCTGTGAGGTTTCAGAACTAAGTTGATGTTCTGACTTGCTGTGTCCATTGAACTGTATTTTCCCTCAATGAATTTTCCCAAACAAAGTACCATGATGAGCCAAAGCAGGAGGATAAATACACCTAGCCCAATCCAAAATTCTAACCATGGAGAAATAAGATAGGTTTCTTTGAGTTGATGAAAGAGTTCTGTTGCTTTTTCTTTAAAAGTCTTTGTTTTTGGCATTACTTCAAGGTCGCTTTGATCTTCAGAAAAGTTGTCGAAGTTGATGAAGTAGCCAGATGCAGTTCTGTCGATTGTTGGAATAGTTTTTCCCATTTGGCTTTCAATAGCACATTCTGATGCTACATCATTGTAGACTGGTATTTCATGACGAACTGTTTCAAATTGTATTTCATGAGGCACAAGTTCCATGGCATTTCTGCATAGTCCTTTTTTATTCACTGCAGGTTTATCAAATGTGATTAGTCTTTCAGTTTGAACCTCTTGGATACTTGCAAATTTGGGTATTCTGTTACTTCTTGGGAGTTCACTGGGCCTGCTATTGATTATAGGCCACATGATTGTGGTTTCACCAGGTCGATTGATACAACTCTGTTCTCCTTTTTACCAGCAAGGGGCCGTAGTACTACTGATCTTGTTCCGTAGATTGCTAAGACAGGTACTGCTTTTCTGTAAGAAGGCCAAAATTCCTTCTTCACCGCTATTTTCTCTCTGACCAGATCCCCAATCTTTGGAATCCATACAGGTCTTGCTGGGACAGGTGGTGTGTCTTCAGTGGTGGTTGGCTGTTGTTTTAACTTTATGTTGCTCAGGGCTTTTCTTATTTCATTTAAGTCCTGTAAAACAGCCAAACGATCTTTGATGTCAAAGTCTTTATTCTTATCTTCTACCACTGAAGCAAGACTATCTAAGTCCTGAACATGCATTCTAGTTCCGAACAATAGTTCGTACGTGCTAAAACCTTTTAGAGACTTTCTTGGCAGTTTGTTAAGACTACGTTGGACACTTATTAAATGTTTGACCCACCCATCTCCCGAACCTAATACCTTTGCTGTTATGGATTGCTTTATGTCTCGGTTTTTTCTTTCCACTACGCTATTTCCCTCAGGATGAAATGGACAAGAGAATCGCAATCCAATGCCCATGTTGGTCATGGCCTCCTTATAAGCTCGAGAGCTAAAAGCAGGACCCTGGTCAGAATGAAGCATGGCAATTGCGTATGTGCCGATAAAGACTCGCAAATCTTTTATAACAGTTTTGGCGTCAGCCGAGCGCGGGGGCCACATTTTTAAACTGAATGTAGTCTTAAACAATTAATAGAATGCTAGATTGCATGTGTAGATAGCTCTATGCTACCTGCATACATGGCCATGGCATTACTCCGCTTGACTCATTACTGCGGTCTCTGTCACAGTCTGGACAGCTCTTTACAAATTTATAATGGTGCAGGCTCATCCACGGCCACCAGTATACTGATTGTAATTCGGTCAGAGATTCCTTCATCTGTTTGTGCCTTGGACCTTCACCCATGTGTGCGTCTGCTATTAATAACTTTCTCTGATTCGTGTTTGGAAATACCCTAGCCCCCACTCCAGGGATTTGAGCAAAAGGAACGGAGTTTGCATCAATTACATATGTATAATTGAGTGGATAGTTCACAGGTTGTGCTGCACAGTTGCCTTTTGAAGACGTTTTTACTGCCAGCATGGTTTCCACGTCTATGTATTTTTCTGAACGCTTTTTTGTGGCTACGGAAGCCGGTTTGCTTGCTTCCGCTATGGCTGTATTAGCCAATGAATTCCCTGCAACGTGAACGCCATCACGTCGATGACTCAGAGTGTGTATCACGTGAGTCTTTTGTAGTTCTTTGTGTAAAAGAACTAGTTATTTCCAAAGCATCTTATGCTTGATTGTGGCACCTGTGTCATCCTTGTAATCATTTTGAATCCAGCTCTGCAAATCATTATTGTAAGAATTGACGCAAAAATGCGATTCGCACACGATTAGTGTCGGGAATTCACATTCGGCATTTTCAAGCGCCATCTTTAAAGATCTGATTTCAGCTCGCTGAGCCGAACATTTTCTCAGTGATTCAGTTTTTGTTATTTTCGGTCTGAATTTACCGCAGAGCCAGCTACCTTTAACAATCGCGCAGGCTGCGTCGTAGGATTTGTCTTCTACATTGTAATGCTGTACAAATCTGTCTGTATAGATTATACAGGAGTACTGTTCTAGAGGGAGAATTTCGATTGGCAGAGGATATTCTTTTTCATATTTTAAATCATTCAGTTTTTTCATGTGCGGGGCGAAATAGTATTTCACGTCTACTGCAGCAAGAGAATTTTCCCACTGTATCCATTTCCGATCCAGTGACACTGTAGGCAGGTTTACTGGGCTAAGTAGTGCCTCGAAGGCGAATTCTGCTATGAGAACAGTGATCCTTTTGCCTTGTGCTAGTTCTCGTTCTTTCGCTATAGCAGTTTGCACTACCTTTACAGTATTTTCCGTGAGACTGAATGTTTTTTCTGCTTGTGTGTACAAATGTGATTTGTAAGCTATTGGTACCGTTTCTCCCTCATTAGAGGTCAGGTACGTGAATCCGCATCTTCCTGGGATGACTCGGATTACAAGGTTGCGAGTATTGTCACGTGTTTCTAATTTTGTTTTTGCTAACATGTCTGTTTGCAGTGATCTCAAAATTTCTGTGTGTTTTTGAGTCCAGTTGATTGGTTTAAAATCAGGTTTAATTAATTCGTAGAGAGGTTTAATCCTCTCTGCATAGTTTATGATGTAAGTTCATCCGAAATTCAGGAAGCCTAGAATCGATTGCAAGTTCTTCAGCGTTTTCGGTGCTTGGAGTACAGCGCACTTTTCTAAGAAGTTGTCCGCTAGGCTTTTCCCTTCACTTGATAATTCGTATCCTAAAAATAAGACTGTTAGATGGGCAATTTGTGACTTTTTAAAGTTGAATTTGTAACCCTCTGCTGCGAACCCAAGTATTATAGTGTTCACCCTTTTCAAGTGAGTATCCAAGTCGTCGTCTGTCAGATAGATGTCATTGACATAAGATAATGCCTCATCATCATATATTTGTAGTAACTCTGGTACTCTGGCTGAGAATAGTCCTGGGCTGTTCTTGAATCCCTGTGGGAGCCTACAGAAATTTTTCTGTGACCCCATTATTGAGAAAGCGGTTAAGTACCTACTTTCTGGTGCAATATTTTGGCAAAAGAAACCCTTAGATATGTCTAATGTTGTTTTGTATTTTTTGCGAACTATGTTATTCATTAGTGCAGCACTATGCGAATTTTGTACTGCAAATGTTTTGCAACATGAGTTAAGGTGTCTGTAGTCCAAGACTAGATGATACGAATCGTCCGGTTTGGAGACAGGAAACAAAGGATTGTTCATTTGAGAGGTGCATGTTTGGGTACTGCCTTTGTGCAGTGGGTTGACTTTTTAACTGGATTTTGTGAGGAGGAGAGTCCTCATCCCATCCTACATGATTTTTATATAATGGTGGTGCCTGGGCTACTGCCCATTTCCTTGCATATATATATTTAGTGTGAATTGGAATGTGATCTGAGAAGGTAGGCATAATCATTTCTTCGCCATGAGGGCACTCCCTGACAAACTCTGGGGGCCAATCTTTCTCGGCTAACAGGATGTCATAGCCTTTTGAGAGGTTATCCCAAAATAGACCCCTTATTCTTCTAGTCTTATCTCCCTCTATACGCAGTGTTATTTCGTATATATTATGAGGTTCGCTAACTCTGGTGTCTGCAGTTTCTACCTGAATGTATTCATTTGTGTCCACTGTCTCCAGATGACTCATCAGGATCTTGCGAGCTATGCTGATTTCTGTCGAATAGTCACGGGCTACATGATCCGCACTCGTGACCTAGAATTTTAGTACTATAAAGAACCATCACTACCTTACCAGTCGGTTCAACGCGGTATTCACCTGGCACAGTAAGCCATGCACGGTGCACGAGAAGTCACAATTTTTCCTTGTTGTTTTTATTATTTTTAGTGTTTCTATTCTAAAGTATGTATTTTTCCTTCTTTTAGGCAAAGTAAGGTTTAATGAAAAAGGCAATATTACTGTTTGTCCTGATGATGGTTCCCATAACTCTTTAAGGGGAACCGAAACGCCGTCGACTTGCTTATGCACCCTATACAGATGATTGATTGTATAGTTTGTTGTAACGGTGCTTAATGATATTTTCTGTGCAATGTATTTGTAATATAGAAAAACGCTTGTTGTTTGCCTTCAAACCTTTCCTATCTTCACTAACGGTAATCAACCCGCAAGTGTTGGGCACAGGCTTGTGTACCACACAGGGGTTCTGTGGAAGGTATTCTTGTTCCACTTGTGTAATTCTTGTTTATTCAGTAAACTTGAAAGACCTCTGTCCGGCTGGACAAGTCTTTCCAAAATATAGGTTTGATTTCGTCTATATTTATTGTTTGTGTATTTTTTATGCACGGGACCATTGTTGTTTTAAAAAAAAATTGCTCCCCGAGGTCCCTGGCTGACTATTTTTTTGGGGTCCCTTGTTGTTGAAAAAGAATGCTGATTTCTGCTACACTGTCTAGCATTGTCTGTGCCCACTCTCCTTTTTTCAGCTGTGTCCTCAGTATTCTCGGCATGTTCGATTACTCTAATACTGGCTACCTTCTTCCTTGGGAATTGTAATTTTCTACTTTGAGCAGGTTCCTTGTCTTTGGACTTGGTGTGCTCTTCTCTTGGGTCTGACCGTCCTCTTCTTTCCGATTTCTGTGAAAAAGATCAAGAGGGACGTGTATCAATACTTTGATATCTATCAGGCTTTTTCAAGTTATCCCTATTTCTAAGGTTATATCTTTTCTCAGAGTGCTTCCTCTGGGGAGACTGGTGTTCTCGAGTCGGAGTTCTTTCCCTCCGCCGAGGAGACCTTCCTCTGGACTGGAAAACTTTTTCTTTGGGAGTGGATTGTTTATTTCCATCCCAGCTCTTTTTAGGAGTGTTTAGATTATTTTTAATAAATAATTTTTCAGGATTTTCGAGTAGTTGGGGTTTTACAGGTTTCCCACCCAAACTATCTCTACCTAATTCTTCATAGCATTTTTCTATAATTCTGGCAAGCTCAATTGGTTGATCTGTTATATCTGTTTCTTTCAATTTCTGGCGGATCGCCATAGATGCTGCTTCTCCTTTTATGTTGGCTAGTAATATAGCCGAGACCTGCTTGAAGTCTTTCAGTAATTTCATACCAAGAGTTAAAGCAGGTTCTGGACCGTATTCATTCTGAATTTGTTTTAGCACATCTGGAATTACCGCCATGGACGGAACACCATGTGTTTTTGTGTAAATGGAAGCAAAGACTGTACCCCAAGTGTCACAGTCCTCCACATGTGGTGCGACCCCCATTGGAAGGCAGATAGTCAGAATTCTGTGTTCCTCAATAGGGGTAGTATTCGGGAATACTGCCTCTATTTGAGTAATTTTCTGTGCTAACCAAAAAGGAATTTGTTCCTGTTTTGCGGGAGTTTTTCCAAGACATGATTGTATGTTCTGTGGTGTAATTTTATTTGTGTTCCCCTGATGAGGGGTCAGCTGTGGAACATTAACAGCTGTTTGGACTGTTGCAGTCCACATTACATATTGGACTAACTGTCTATGTATTTTAATCAGTAATTTTAGCTGTGCTAAAAGTTCTTCCCTTGACATTTTTTCAATGTCTTGATGTGGTGTGTAGCTGGCTAGAACCGGCCACGTTGCTCCTGGTCTACCTAGTGCACCGAGCCTGGTGATGTGATCATTATGTTTTAGGGCGCCTTTAAACCAGAGCAGGTGCTCTTGGTATTTTAATGGGATTTCAATCTCCTCGAAAGGAGCGTACTCTTCCGGTGGTTCCTCTATTTTGTAATAGTGAAACTCGTGTGTTGTAGCGTTTGCCGCTGGAAAGTTTATCCATGAATAGAATACCTCTGTCTGCCGATATTCGTGTGCTTCTATCACGAAAATGACTGTACCACCTTGTGATGTCAGTCCGTTTTCTATAAGTTTTAAAGTTATAGTTTTTCTTATGTTGACCGGAATGAGGATAGCATTCTGGTCAGTCTGCAGGAGACTCGTGTCTTCCTCCATTAGTTGATTTGCTAGTATAGCAGCATCCCTTTCTTCATCACTCATTTTACTGTCAGAAAGGTTTTTTGTTGCAGATCAGGTTTTCAAGGAAACAAAGATTAGGTGCACAATATTTTGGAACACTGTATCCTTCAACATTGACTAAACCAGAAACTTTACATAGGAATCTCTTCCTACAAAGTTCAGGCGGATTTTAACCTTTCACCCACTCCAGACGTCTATTGGAGTATTTACGGGAGAAAGGGTCTGTGTGAAAAAGCACGACTGAGTTACTCTAATGTCTTGCGTTAGTTTTATCGCCTTACCAAACGTCGGGCGCCATGTAGTGTAGTTCCTATTTTCCCTATAGGCCCTGCGCATTGGAATAACATAAACAGCAGTGTAGACGTAGGAGTGCGGTCTTCTAGGTCTCTACTGACTATGTTAGACTTAATTTAGGTTTGCGCCAGCTAGCTCAGAGGTCGCTGGAAACTTTCTTGACTGAATAGGAAGTGATCAGCTTCCCTGGCTCAGACAAGAAGGGATTCAGCTTCCGACAACCGCATAAACATGACAATTTTGCTCCTCAGAATAAGAGTCAATCTCTAGAGTCGTGTGAAACAATAGATAGCTATTTCACTCAGTCAGTTGTGCAGATTTACTTTCACCAGGATGCAGAGAATAGAGAGACGGGCGTTTTTCAATAAAAGATATTATTTATTGAGCAGTCTTCCTTCTCATGCAAGAGAAATGAATTGCCACAATTGCAAGACTTGTTATTATAAAGAGTGCGTACAGTAAAATGAGTATTACGAAATAATACTGTAAAAGCATTGATATGGTTTCTTAGCCATAGGATAGTTAAAATGAATAAAATATATATACATTCATATATACATTAGCTAACGACCTCAACTGGTGCTTCTAACTACGCCTACCCCAGTGTACCTGACCTAAGCTTAATACAAGGGAGGGAGTAAGTAGTAATTTAAGTTAAGTTGTTTTTGCCAAGAATTTGCTTCAAGAATTCTCTCTAAGGGTTTAGTCAGCACCATACCTCTGGAATAGAATGCAGGAGGTCTGGTATCTCCTCTCAGGACCCGATATCCCAGTTACCCGCATGGGTAGGCTGGATACTCCGAGCTGGATTTTCTCGGCAGGAGAAAAGACAGCGTCTTTCTCAGCGCGTCAAGGAGGAGGGGCAGCGTCCGTGGGCTTCTCGCATCTGCTGGGCTCTCTGCAAGGGACAGCTGTTCTGCTCCAGTATTCACCGCCACCGTGTGCTTGCTTAAGGCAACGTTGGTATATTTATACCTGAAAGGTGCCGAGTTTGATGTAAGTTTTTGGACATAAGACGTCAATAGAGATGTCACTAAGAACTGGCCGTTCTTACAGTGCTCGCAGGAGTTCTATTACTAATCAAAACAAAGCAAGCTGGGCTTTCCCAGGTTGCTGGGGGGTTTGAGATGTCGAAAGAACTCGGTGTGTTATCTAGGAATCTAAGGAAGTGGCTTCTGCTGTGTCATGGACTGTCATGAGCTGCAGAGACGAGTTACTGAAATATGGCTCTGATCGTTATGCCATTATAGGGATATGTATTGATTATAGCCGTATAGGGGCATGAGGTCACAATATTGATCGGGGTCCTAGATAGAACACAACACTAGTAGCGTTTCACCGTCTATTTGTTTTTAGTATGCTTTTTTGTGACTACGAAGCCGGTTGAACCGCTGCCGCTGTGGCTCTGTTAGCCAATTAATTCCCTGCAACGTGAACGCCATCACGCTGATGACTCAGTGTATGTATCACGTGAGTCTTTTGTAGTTCTTTCTGCAAAAGAACTACTTGTTCCCAAAGTTTTTTATGCTTCATTGTGGCACCTGTGTCATCCTTGTAACCGTTTTGAATCCAAGTCTGCATGCTCTTATTGTAAGACTGGACGCAGTAATGCGAATCGCACACTATTAGTGTCGGGAATTCGCAATCGGCATTTTCAAGCGCCATCTTTAAAGATCTTATTTCAGCTCGCTGAGCTGTACAGTTTCTGAGTGATTCAGTTTTGGTGATTATCGGTCTGAATTTACCAAAGCGCCAGCGACCTTTAACAATAGCGCACGCTGCATTGTAGGATTTTTTATCCACGTCGTAGTGTTGTGCAAATCTATACCTGTAGATTACACAGGTGTACTGTTCTAGAGGCAGAATTTCGATTGGCATAGGATATTCATGTTCGTATTCTAGATTTTTTAGTTTTTTTATTTTCGGATCAAAAGCGTGTTTCACGTATTCTGCAGCAAAATAATTTTCCCATTGTATCCATTTTGGATCTAATGCCACAGTTTTCAGATTGCGTGGTCTTGTTACTGCCTCAAGGGCTGATTCTGCTGTTAAAACAGATATGTTTCTCCCTTGGACTAAGGCTCTTTCTTTTGCTACAGCAGTTTGAACCGCTGTTAGAATTTTTTCAGTAGAACTGAATTTCATTTCAGCTTGTGTGTACAAGTGTGATTTGTAAGCTATCGGTACCATTTCTCCCTCATTAGAGGTCAGGTACGTGAATCCGCATCTTCCTGGGATGACTCGGATTACAAGGTTGCGTTCGTTTGTGCATGTTTGCAATTTTGTTTTAGTTAACATCTCTGTTTGTAATGATCTTAAAATTTCTGTGTGTTTCTGAGTCCAATTGATTTGTTTGAAATCAGGTTTTATTAATTCATAGAGAGGTTTAAACCTCTCTGCATAATTTAGAATGTATGTTCTTCCGAAATTCAGGAAACCTAGTATTGATTGTAAGTTCTTCAGCATTTTTGGTGCATGGAGTACAGCACACTTCTCTAAGAAGTTGTTGCTAGGCTTTTGCCTTCACTTGATAATTCATATCCTAAAAACAGGACAGTTAGGTGAGCAATTTGTGACTTTTTAAAGTTGAATTTGTACCCTTCAGCTGCGAACCCAAGTATTATGGTGTTCACTCTTTTCAAGTGTGTCTACAGGTCATCATCTGTGAGATAGATGTCATCGACATAAGATAATGCCTCATCATCATATATTTGTATTGACTCTGTTACCCTTGCTGAGAATAATCCTGGGCTATTCTTGAATCCCTGTGGGAGTCGACAGAATTGTGTTTGCAACCCCATTGTTGAGAAAGCGGTCAAATACCTGCTTTCAGGTACAATGTTTTGACAAAAGAATCCATTTCAGATATCTAATGTCTTTTTATATTTTTTGCGCACGATGTTATTCATTAGTGCTGCACTGTGTGAGTTTTGTACTGCAAATGTTTTGAAATAGGAGTTTAAGTGTCTGTAGTCCAAAACTAGACAATATGAATCGTCTGGCTTGGAGACAGGAAACAAAGGATTGTTCATTTGTGAGGTGCATGTTTCAATCACCCCCTGATATTCAAGTTGATCTAAGATCTCCCTGACTTGCTTTTTAGCTTCTTGTTTAACTGGGTACTGGCTTTGTGCAGTAGGTTGACTTTTTAACTGGATTCTGTGGGGAGGAGAAGCCTCATCCCATCCTACATGATTTTTATATAATGCAGGGGCTTGGGCTACTGCCCATTTTCTTGCAAATGTGTATTATTATGAATTGGAATATGATTTGAGAAGGCATGCATAATCATTTCTTCGCTATGAGGGGACACCCTGACAAACTCTGGTGGCCAGTCTTTTTCAGCTAACAGGATATCATAGCCTTTAGATAAGTGATCCCAAAAGTGACCCCTTATTCAATGTCGTGATGTGGTGTGTAGCTGGCTAGAACCGGCCATGTGGCTCCTGGTCTACCTAGTGGACCGAGTCTGGTTATGTGATTTTTATGTTTTAGGGCGCCATTAAACCAGAGCAGGTGCTCTTGGTATGTTAGTAAAATTTCAACTTCCTCGAAAGGAGCATATTCATCCGGAGGTTCCTCTATTTTGTAATAGTGGAAGTCTTGTGTTGCAGCGTTTGCTGCTGGAAATTGTATGCAGGAATAGAATGCCTCTGTCTGCCGATATTCATGGGCCTCTACCACGAATATGACTGTACCACCTCTTGGTGATAGTCCATTTTCTATAAGTTTAAGAGTTATAGTTCTTCTTACATTAACCGGAATGATTATAACATTCGGGTCTTCATTTTGGAGACCTGTGTCATCCGCTAGGAATTGGGCTGCTATTCTTGCTCTCTCCCTTTCATCGTCACTTTCCCCCATTTTACTGACAGAAAGTTTTGTTGCAGAGCAAGTTTCAAGGAAACAAAGATTAGGTGCACAATATTTTGGAACACTGTATCCTTCAATGTTGACTAAACCAAAAACTAATACATAGGAATCTCTTCCTACTAAATTCCGGCGGATATTAACCTTTTACCCACTTCAGACGTCTATTGGAGTTTTTACGGGAACAAGGGGTCTGTGTGAAAAGCACGACTGAGTTACTCTAATGTCTTGCGTTAGATTATCGCCTTACCAAACGTTGGGCGCCATGTAGTGTAGTTCCTATATTCCCAATAGGATCTGCGCATTGGAATAACATAAACAGCAGTTTAGACATAGGACTGAGGTCATCTAGGTCTCTACTGACTATGTTAGACTTAATTAGTTTTTCCAGCTAACTCAGAGGTCACTAGAAACTTTCTCGAATGTTCAGGAAGGAGTTAACTTTCCTGATCAGACAAGAAGGGATTAGTTTCCGACAACCGCATAAACATGACAACTTTGCTCTCTCAGAATAAAGAGTATATCTCTAGAGTCGTGTGAAAACAATAGACAACTATTTCACTCAGTCAATCGTGCATGCTTAATTTCACCAGGAGTGCAGAGAAATAGAGAGACGGGCGTTTTCAATAAAAGGTGTTATTTATTGAACAGTCTTCTTTCTCATGCATGAGAAATGATTTGCCACAAATGCAATACTTATCATAAAGTAAAGTGCGTACAGTAAAAGGAGTATTATGAAATAATACTGTAAAAGCATTGATATGGTTTCTGAGCCATATGATACTTTAAAACAGATAAAATATATACATACATAAAATCATTGACTAAACGTACTCAACTGGTGCTTCTAAGATACGCCTACCCCGGTGTACCTGACCTAAGCCTAACACGTGGGAAGGAGTAAGGAAGTTGCAGTTTAAGTTAAGTTGGTTTTTGCCAAGAATCTGAATCAAGAATTCTCTGAAGGTTTTAATCAGCTCCGTACCTTGGTTATAGAATGAAGGTCTTGTGTCTCTTTCTCAGGACTCAATCTCCCAGCAACCCGCAAGGGTGACTGGAAACACCGGAGCTGGATTTCTCGGCTTGAGAAAAGACAGCGTTTCTCTCAGTGCGTCAAATGGGAGGGTCGGCTTCCTTCGGCACTCGCATCAGCTGGGTGTCGGGCAAGTAGATAGCCACTCCGCTCCAAACCACTGTGTGTTTGCTTAAGGCAACGTTGGTATATTTATACCTGAAAGGTGCCGGGTTTGACGTAAGGTTGGACATAAGACGTCACTAAGAACTAACAGTTCCTTCTGGACTCCAGGAGTCCTTGTTCAAATCAAAACAAAAGCAGGGGGATTTCCCGGGCTGCTGGAGGCTTAGTTTGTTTAAAGAACGCGTTGTACTTTCTAGGAGTCTATGGGAGTAGCCTTGCCGTATTTGGACTGCATGGGCTATGACAAGATATGGGCATGATTCCTATGCCTTTATAAGGATATGTTTTGTTATAACCATAAAAGGGCATGAATCGGGGATATCTTGATTAGGGTCCTAAATAGATTCACAACAATGTATCACGTGAGTGTTTTGTAGTTCATGTCGTAACTGAACTACTTGTTCCCAAAGCAACTTATGCTTACTTGTGCCACCCTTTGCATCTTTGTAACTGTTTTGAATCCAGTTTTTGAAGAATTCATTGTAAGATTGAACACAATAATGCGAATCGCACACTATAAGGGTGGGGACTTCGCGGTCCGTATTCTCAAGCGCCATCTTGAATGCTTGTAGTTCAGCTCGCTGAGCTGTACAATCTCCTAGAGATTGAGTTTTAGTGACCATTGGTCGGAATTTGCCATTGCGCCAACAACCTTTAACGATTGCGCACGCCGCACTATAGGCTTGTTTACCCTCTGTAGCAGGTTGAGCTGATCCTTCACTATAAATGATGCATTCATACTGTTCTAGAGGCAGAATTTCAGTAGGCAGAGGACATTCTTGTTCGTATTGTAAAAATGCTTGTGTTTTCAAATAAGGCTCAAAAACGTAGTCAACGTCTGTCGCAGCAAGAGAATTAACCGATTGCATCCATCTCGGATGTAAAGCTTTAGCATTAGGAATGCTCGCTTTTGTCACTGCCTCTAAGGCAGGTACAGGTTTAACGACCTAAATGCACTTACCCTGTGCGAGGGCTCTCTTTTTCGCTACAGCAGTTTGAACAGCTGTCAGAATTTTTTCTGTAGAAGTGAATTTCATTTCTGCTTGTGTGTACAAATGTGATTTGTAAGTTTTTGGTACTTTTTCACCTTCGTTAAAAGTTAAGTACGTGAATCCGCATTGTCCTGGAATGATTCGGATCACTAAGTTGCGTATGTTTACACGTCAGTCAGTCAGTCAAAATACTTTATTTCGATAAATCAATATCATAAAAAGACAACGGTACTATACAAAATATACATTATTTACAAAAATAGAGTAAGAAAAAGAGAATTTTATAACCATTTAAAAGAAGAAATTTTCCAAAGATTTCATAAAATTTCATAAAATCACATAAAATTACATAAAATTACATCAACAAATTTAGTTACCCTCACTATCAATATTACAGGGTAAACTAGCATCATTCTAATTTACAACATCCAAATTCATTTAAGTACAGTTAATCCTTTTCCTGGTCCGGGCGGCTCCCACTAAAAAACTAGCAACATGGAAAATAATACGATGGCTATTTAATAGTTGTAGATACAAGAGAGCAGGCTTAACTTGCAAGAACCCTGCCTCTTTAAGTATAGGAACCAAAAATGTCATCCTTAATTCCGTATAATGTCCACAAAACATCAGGAAATGCATTATGTTCTGAGTGGAAAAATTGTCGCAGCTACAAGGCGTTGCATTTTCCGGGGTACTCCAATTAGGGAAGTAGCCTAGATTCAGGTGGATCAGATTAAAACGAAAGCGAGTTAGCAGGAACCTATGATAGGGGCGATTCCCCATATAAAGGTAAAGTTCGGGTCCTGGTGAGTTAGCTACAATGAGGTTGGCCCTTACAGTGGGTTTTCTGAGTTCTACGTCCTCTCTCTCCAGTCCCATCATCTGTGACATAGCAACCTTAATTTGTGTAATATCCCTAGATGTTATTAATTCTGGTGAGGAGAAGAGCTCTGGTCTCCCTAATTTGTAGAAGCTGTTTTTAAAGTATGTCAACCACCGTATCTTACTGATGTTTTCTAAAAGGAGACAATCTTTCATGATAATATGGTTCAAGGAGATTTCCTGGTTCAGCCAGGTCTTTATCCAGCATATTAAGGGAGCCATTTTTATCATGTCAGAAATGAAGCCTGCCCCCAGCTCAGAATGAATGGTATATGAGGGAGTGGACTGTGGCACTGCTAGAACAGATCTCATACATTTATTTTCAGTCACCTGTAAACAATCTGGGGCACTGTAGCCCCATATTGAGCTACCATATGTGGCAACTGCAAGGCATTTAGCTTTGTAAATCTTCATTATTGCTTCTATAGGCCTTGCCCCCAGTTGTTTATGAAGCCCTGAAGTGCAGAAGTTGTTCTTGCAAAGGCAAGGTTTTATTTTTAAGTTGCGGGCCCCAATTCCCTCTCTCATCAAAGGTAATCCCCAAATAAGGAAATATGGGCACTCTGCAGAGTTCTTTCTCACAACAAAAAAAACTTGTTTCTTCCTGGAACTCCTCCCCATGATCATGACTTGTGACTTTTTTTGCGTTAATTTTAAGATCCAAGGACCTCATAAAGTTCCCAAAGGCATCTAGCAGTCGTTGTAATCCAACCCCCGTCCGTGAAAGAAGGACAGCGTCATCCGCGTAGAGGAGAACTGGAATACCAAGTTCCCCTATATGCGGTGTGTCAAGAGTTGCCTCCTTTAACGCCGGCTCCAGAGCATTAATATATACCCTGGTGTGGAGTGCGTGGGGCCCACGTCTGAGCATCCCCAGCGCACTTATGGCGGAATTTGCAAACAAAACAGGTGATGGACCGAATGTGGATCAATGTCACACATTCAACCCTGGGGTGAATGTGTGACATTGATCCACATTCTGTCCATCACCTGTTTGTTTTGTTTGCAATTGCCGCCATAAGTGCGCTGGGGATGCTCAGACGTGGGTCCCAGGCACTCCACACCACTGGAGTCAAGCTAGCCGGGCTGATGAGAGGTGTTACCTCGAAACCGGTCCGGTCCTCGGATGCTTGATTCCGTTCTGGGAAGGACATGGCTTTTGTAGTTCGGACTGGACTGTTCCCATGGGGCACAGGGTCAGAGCAGATTTGCATATCGCCATTGTCTAACCCAGGGTGGTGTGGAGTGCAAAAAAACGATGGATTTGGGCCCAGATCTTTGGACAGGGGTGAATGTGTGACATTGGTCCACATTCTGTCCATCACCTGTTTTGTTTGCAATTGCCGCCATAAGTGCGCTGGGGATGCTCAGACGTGGGTCCCAGGCACTCCACACCACTGGAGTCAAGCTAGCCGGGCTGATGAGAGGTGTTACCTCGAAACCGGTCTGGTCCTCGGATGCTTGATTCCGTCCTGGGAAGGACATGGCTTTTGTAGTTCGGACTGGACTGTTCCCATGGGGCACAGGGTCAGAGCTGATTTGCATATCGCCATTGTCTAACCCAGGGTGGTGTGGAGTGCAGAAAAACGATGGATTTGGGCCCAGATCTTTGGACTGGGGTGAATATGTGACATTGATCCACATTCTGTCCATCACCTGTTTTGTTTGCAATTGCCGCCATAAGTGCGCTGGGGATGCTCAGACGTGGGTCCCAGGCACTCCACACCACTGGAGTCAAGCTAGCCGGGCTGATGAGAGGTGTTACCTCGAAACCGGTCCGGTCCTCGGATGCTTGATTCCGTTCTGGGAAGGACATGGCTTTTGTAGTTCGGACTGGACTGTTCCCATGGGGCACAGGGTCAGAGCTGATTTGCATATCGCCATTGTCTAACCCAGGGTGGTGTGGAGTGCAAAAACACGATGGATTTGGGCCCAGATCTTTGGACTGGGGTGAATGTGTGACATTGATCCACATTCTGTCCATCACCTGTTTTGTTTGCAATTGCCGCCATAAGTGCGCTGGGGATGCTCAGACGTGGGTCCCAGGCACTCCACACCACTGGAGTCAAGCTAGCCGGGCTGATGAGAGGTGTTACCTCGAAACCGGTCCGGTCCTCGGATGCTTGATTCCGTTCTGGGAAGGACATGGCTTTTGTAGTTTGGACTGGACTGTTCCCATGGGGCACAGGGTCAGAGCTGATTTGCATATCGCCATTGTCTAACCCAGGGTGGTGTGGAGTGCAAAAAAACGATGGATTTGGGCCCAGATCTTTGGACTGGGGTGAATGTGTGACATTGATCCACATTCTGTCCATCACCTGTTTTGTTTGCAAATGACACCTAGTTGAGGCAATCCCAGGTCAAAGTTGCATCAAACTCTTTCGCTTTTTGGAATTTCATGTCATATCCTTACCACTCGTCTCCCCCATACATGGTATAAAAATCCATAATCCTATTCTGATAACAGGACAACTCGGTCATCACTTCCAGCTTTCGTTCACCCATGACTGCCGTAAATATCGAATAGGCTTTTACCCAGTTCGCAATGGTCTCATCGACCCTAAATTCCGCCATCTTGGCCCGCCATACACTGGGGTGCCATAAATCTTTCTGGGATTTTGCATATTCCATCTCGCGATGGTCAGTCAACAACGAAAACATATTCACATATTTTTCCCCCCATATCATTTCTTTTGTGGCCGCAGGGATGTGCTGGGCCACCCTTTCGCGCCTTGAAGGTAATGAACCCTCCCCTGCCATTGGCAATGGCTGCTTACCGGGTGCAATCGTCGTGTCTGCTGCCCTTTCCCGGCTAACCGTAGGTACTCCTGGCGCCACCTGTGGGGGAACAAAAGGAACATTCGCCGTCCCGGCTTCTCTCGACTGCTGTAACTGCTCAATTATAAGCCTAGCCTCCTCGGCCGGGTCCCCCTTTCCCACTGCCCCCCCCCGCTTTCTTCTTGAGCCAGGGTAACACTGCCGCTAACTGGATAGCCAGTTCCGGGGGCATCTCCTCCTCATTAACAGGGGTAATTACAACCGGGATTGGTAAGCCTATATCTGGGTTTGGTACCGGGGTGCCTGCTGGTGCGATGGGGCGACTGGGGGCGCCTCGGGAACCGGATCCTCCCCGGAAACCGCCCTCTTCTTAATACGCTTCCCCCTACCCTCAGGGACGACTCCCGGCAAGGCCGGGCCTATTACCTTCTTAGGACGGCCTGAGGGGTTGTTCTGGGCCGCTAACTGCTTTTTGACCTCGGCCAGACCTCGACCGATCAACTCAACTTTACCGATTTTTCGGTCCATAATCGCCATTCTGTTCGACAAGGTGCGCAGTACCTTCTCCAACTCGGAGCTCTTTCCCGCCTTTTTGCCGGCCATAGCTTTGATTATCCCGCTCTAGTCCATCAACGAGGACCCAGATCCTTCGTCCTCCGGATAACTGAAAGAGAAACAACAAGATTACAAGTTCTCAAAATTGCCGCTTGTTCCGTCGAGGGCTCACGAGCAATCGAGTGGTGCAGCCTTCAGAGCACAGGAACAAGAGGACCTTCTTCGGATTCCCGCTCGATTTATCCATCTGTGAGAGGGCGGGGACCCTCCTCAGGTACGCCCACTGGGCGCGGTCTTCCGTGCGGGTGTCTTCCGTGCGGAAAAGGGCGCGCCCGGGCTACGCCACTCTGGGCATACCAGCCAAGCCACGCCTCCCGCCCAAAATGGTTTCCCGGGGGGATCGGGGCACCCGTCCATACGTTCGGGGGGACCGAATGGTCGCCCCTTTCCATTTGAGTGCGTTTTTGTGTCCAATTAACTGAAATCAGGTTTGATTAATGCGTAGAGAGGTTTTACCCTTTCTGCGTAATTTAGAATGTAAGTTCTTCCGAAATTTAGGAAACCAAGAATCTACTGTAAGTTTTTCCGCGTATTTCGAGGTTGGAGCAGCGCTCATTTCTCTAGAAAGTTTGCTGTCAGTCTTTTGCCTTCACTTGAAAGTTTGTATCCTAGAAAAAGGACATTGAGGTGGGCAATTTTTTATTTCTTAAAATTGAATTTATACCCTTCTGAGGCGAAGCCCTATATAATAGTGTTCACCCTGTTCAAGTGCCTATCCCAGTCATCATCTGTCAGATAGATGTCATCGACATATGACAATGCTTCATCATCATAAGTTTGTAGTAACTCTGTTACCCTCACTTAGAATAACCTACGACTATTCTTGAATCCTTGAGGGAGACGAGAGAAGTGACTCTGTGTCCCCATGATTGAGAAAGCAGTCAAATACCTACTTTCTGGTGCAATGTTTTGACAGAAGAAACCGTTAGAAATATATAATGTGGTTTTATATTTTTTACGCACAATGTTATTCATTAATGCTGCACTGTGTGCTTTTTGTACTGCAAAAGTTTTGCAACAAGAGTTTAGATGTCTGTAATACAAAACTAGACGATATGTATTGTCTGGTTTGGAGACAGGAAACAAAGGTTTGTTCATTGACGAGGTGCATGTTTCACACCCCCTGATATTCAAGTTGATCTAAGATCTCCCTGACCTGTTTAGTAGCTTCTTGCTTAACTGGGTACTGCCTTTGTGCAGTTGGTTGATTTTTTAACTGGATCTTATGGTGAAGAGAATCCTCGTCCCATCCTACATGATTTTTGTATAATGCGGGAGCTTGGGGAACTGCTCATTTTCTGGCATAAGTATATTTTAAGTGAATTGGAATGTGGTTGGAGTGGCTGGCATAATGATGTATTCGCCATGTAGGCACTCCCTGACAAAGTCTGGTGGCCAGTTTTGTTCAGCAAGAAGAATGTCATAACCCTTAGAAAGTCTTTCACCAAAGAGTGCTCTTACTTTTCTTGGTATGTCTCCCTCCATCTGGAGTGTTACTTCATATAACTTATGTGGAGAACTAACCCTGAGATTGTTAGAGGGAGATTTATTACGGGGCAGAAGGTCAAGGGGCTGAGTGCATGGCTCAGAGAGCCTGCACTGGGACGATCGTGGGAGTGAGCTAAGGACAAAGGGGCACCTTAATTTGTACCGGGGTGTCCTGGAACGCCGGCTCTAAAAATAGAGAAAACAGATATGTGAGCCGTGGAAACTGAGGCTGAAAGTTTAACAGTTTTATTAAGAAGATGCAACTTCCAGCAACTTCAATATAAAGGCATAAAATTCACATTAGATCTCAATCCAGTGCTCCGCATTCTCAGGTAGCCACTTGTATCAGATTTCATTACTGAATGACAGCTTTAAACAGTTGGAGAGAGTGTAAACCTTAAAGGTACATTTATCATTTGAGGCACAAATGCATTCTAAAAGCAAAGTACATTTTATCTGAGAATACTTACATCTGCCTATAAGTGAGAAATCCTGCAGTTACAAGGTAAACACTTCAAATGTAATAAGGAAAAAGAAAGGTTAACAGAGTATATAGCAAATGCAATATTTCATAAGACAGAATATAAAATAGAGCAGCACAATTAAAGTACATGTAAGAGTACAAGGGTTCTCGAGTAACCCTTGGGAAAAACTCACTTACGAGGAGTAATTCAAAGAGGTCTTTGTGGACCTCCTTTTTATATGCTTTAAGGCGGTGAGAAGTCTATGGTAACATCATCTCACGCCACCCCATGCCACTTATCCTACCTACGTCACTTACGGCCTGGCCCGTACTTTTCCCATCCATACATTCAGGTGCATCCCTTCCTGTAACTGCGGCACGTATGCTCTAGACTAAAGGCCATACCTTGTAGACTGGAAGTTTGTCATAAATTTTGCTTTGGGCGGCAGAAAGGTGTTTTTATTGCGCAAAAAGGATTTTATTTATATGTGTATGTACCAATCTGTACGTCCTGTTGCCACATCCATCAATCCAGCTTGGCGTGGCTGCGGTGGGAAGTTCCCCTTTTCTCATGCACAATCTTAGGATGTGGCCCATTATGTGTTGAAATAATAGGGGGGGATGTTGCACCTTAATGTTTGTGAACCGTCGCACACCAGTATGGTGGGAGCTCAACTGGAGCGAGAAGCCTCGCAGTCAGTGGAGCTGAATAAAATCTTGATCAGAGAAAATGGCCAATCTAACCAAGGCCTATAATTTTTAACAGAAGGGCCTACACCGGTTCATGCTAGCTAAGTGATAAGAATGCCCCAGTGTGTGTATATGGAAAAATCGTTCCCTCTCTCATCTCCCCCTTTTTGTTCATTTATTGAACACCATTCGATCCTCATATTTAGCTGGCGCCGGGGGGAGTGGCCATGGTGAGTCATGAAGGACCGGCTCTTCGGGCTTTTGTTCAGGGCAGCTCCTAGGTCCTCATGTGGTCCCCCTAATTTGTCACACATTGCCTCATAAGGATGTACCAAGTCTCTCCCTGAGGGAAGTGGTGGGCCACTATGCACCTGGGCCTGGTAGTTACTATCCAGAGAAACCTGTAATGTGCGAGAGTCAAGGATGGTAAGCTCTACTATATTTAACATTGCTACTTCTTCCTCGTTCCCTTGTTCCCTGCGTATTCCTGTGTACACACCTGAGTCTGCATAATTCATCCAAACTACCTAGAGCTGAATCTCTTAACACAATGCAGCAATATCTCTGTCCCGAAACACAACAGCAATAACACAAGAAAGATAGGCATTATAAATGTTAGTACTGCAGACAGCCATGAAGACATCCAGTCCAAATTGAACCAGCTAGGCAAAAGGTCTGCTTGTGCACCTCCCTCCTCATGCATCTGTCTTCCCACTTTGGCGCATACACCACCATTCATCACTGTTAACTGGTCTAGAACGTATCTGTGCTCCAGAACCATAAGTCGCAGAGGTCCTAGTTCTTCTTTCACGGCGTTGAACCCATCACAGGTGTTATTGACAAGCGGAATTAGATCATATCTTGTGACTTACAGCCAGCGGGCATTGGCTTTGGTCTGGAACAGAGGGATAATGCCCCCGAAGAAAAGTTCGCCATCGTTGGAAAGGCGGAAATCTTGTGGAATCTCGTGAACAGGGCCATCTGAGAAATACTTCTTGACTTGCCTTTTTTCGGTGGTGGAGCAGGGGGACATCACCTGTCATCGGGTGGGTATGAATTTGGAAAATGTTCGCTGCTGGAACAACCAGATGCAGTTCATGCATCGTGACGATAGAGCAGAGTCCTTGCCATTGGGGAGGCAGCTGCAGGTAGATATGCTCTCCGCAGGTCCAATAGATGTCCATGAGGCTGGAGATGCTGTACTGAAGGTCCGAATTAAAAAGTGTGTTGCTGCAATTAGTATTTCGACCCACAGGAACTGTTCCGTTACCTAGGAAGCAAAGGAGAGGAGACTTTAGCTTGTATGCTCTTTTTGGTTTGTATGTTGTACCCTCATTGAAAGTGTATCTTCTAGTTTCCTGTGCCTATATCTCAGCACACTCCCTCCCAATATCCTGATTGATATAGTGTTTATGCTCTTGTCCTACAATTGGGCTACCTAAGGAGGCTGCCTTACATATCAAGTCATGTGGGCCATTCCACTTGCTGTTGAAATAAATATTGGCCTTTAGGAGCAGAGTTGGTCTCCACTGACAAGGGCATGTGTCACTGGTATAGTTAACTTGTTGATGTGTGGGTGAGTGGCATTTCGATGGGGGCGTTGGGAAGGTGAAGTATCCTAGTATCTTAAAGTGATATTCCCAAACCTGTATTATGTTGGCAGGCACTTTCATAGCACGGTAAACCTCCATTCTCCTTTCAAACTCAAATGGGCTAGTTACAACTGTGAATGTAACATACTGGTCATCCCACTCTGTAGAGTTTACAAATGCATCATCTATTTTGGCTGACTGGAGCTGTATCTGACCATGTATGCGGCAAAGAAACAGGTGTAGGAGACATTTGGCGGTGGGCGGTGGGACTTCTTTGGGAAAGAACAATTTATCTGCGCCTCCCGCGTGAGGAATGTGTGAACATACAAAGCAAGACTCATTTGTGACTTTTCTTCCAACCTCCTCATGTCCCTGTACCACATGTTGTCTAATAGAACGTTGTGAATCCCATTATCCTCTGCTGTCTTACTAGGGCGCTGGGAGTGGAAATCAGGCATAGAGTGCTGGTCGAAGGTGTAAACAACTGTGTTTTGGAGATTACTGACCCAGTCTGATATTTGCGCAGCCTGTTCTTTCTTACATTGGGTACGCAATGTATATCTGACTGGCACTTCCTCGCAACCCATTTTATATCCGAAACTTCATTTATTTTGGTGGGAATGTTAAGGGGTATGTGGCACAGGGGGATTCAAGGTGATATCAAGTACCAAGTCCCATTCTGTGTGTTCTGCAGGGCGTGTGGAAGGTGTCAAGGTGGGCACTGGGGTGTCATAGCTACTGCTGGTGCTTATCCCAGTTTGCTTGTTACCAGGAAGTGTCTTGAACATGGGGTGTCCTGTGGTTCCTGTGGTGTCAATAGGTCTAATATTGCTAGTAGCACCTCTCTCTCTATCTGAACGCACTGTAAACCAGTGGAATACGGCTATTGAAGCAACAAACATAACAAAGAAAATAATGGCGACTGTACATATCTTTTTCAGTGAAATCTTGGTGTGAGGGGTTGGTCTGTTACTGCATCTTAGTCCATAGACCATCATACGATCTCCATACTCTTGTTCTTGGATAGTCAGTGGAAACATGATGCTCTCCTCTCGGTCAATGTTCAGATTTCGGACGGTGCCGGGTGGATCCTCACGTGGCTTCGATGAATCCATTCCTTTTTGGCTATTCGGACAGCTGTGGATGAAAAGTCCATTTGCAAGTGTCCCTTGAATTTGAGGTCTCTCCACTTCCGGACTGCTTCCTTTATAAAGATGTGTGTCCCAAGGCAGATAGGCAGAAGTTCATTAGAAGTAGGATCCTTGTTCTTTGTCTTTGATATCTGAATACAAAGAAACTTAGCAGCACGCATTAGGGCACATAAATGAACAAACAATTCTGTTTTTAAAATATCAGAAGAAAGTTCAGCGTTTAGTTTAGGTCTGGTGGAGAGAACAACCACATTCATTGATCTGTCAGTGACAAGCTGGTGACGTGTGAGGTGATGATCAGAACTGGGAGTGTTTCTAATTGTAAACAGAGCAATGGGAAGGTAATATAGCAATTTCTTTCCAATTGGCACTTATCTTACTGATCTTGGCTTTGAGCAGACCGTTGAGGCGCTCACAAATACCATTGCTTTGGGGGTGATAGGCTGAAGTCAACCTATGTTTTACTTCTAACATTGTGGCAATAATGTCAAAAATGGTGTTTGAAAAATGGCTGCCACTGTCACTGCGAGCCACTGCGAATGGCATCCAGTAATCCCCAGCGACATATGACCTCACTAAGTAGGAAGGTAGCTGCAGCCTTTGTGTCACAATAGGCACATGGTCCTGCTTCAATCCAGAAGAAATGAGAAAGGGCACACCACTACAATGAGGTATCGGTAATTCTGGCACCTGTCAATCATGTCTACATAGTCAATGTGGAGCTAAAAGGACCCTTGGTATTGTTGAGGCAACTGTTTTCATAGCTGGATTAGGGGAATACTGTTGACAAATGAGGCATTGATGAACAAAGAGTTGTATATGCTCAAATGCATTGGGGATGAACCACTCTGTCGGCAAAGTTGTGGACATGATATCACGAGGGACATGTGTAGGAAGGTGTAAATGAGTGAGTGCTATTTGCAAAAGAGCCTGTGGCATGACAGGCATCCCTGTCAATGTTTGTCTGTAAATAAAATCTGAAACATCCTGTTGTACTCCCCTCTTCTTTGCACTTTCCTGTATCTCTCGGAGGTGCAAATGTGCAATGAGATCATATTGCTGTGTATCATCGATGGTGTATGGAAGAGTTGGGTCTGGTGTATCTGAGAGTGGCGATGAGAGTGATGACTCACTTGTGTCATCAACTGTATTTTGTGTACCTTCCTGCACTGTTGAGGGTGCATCTTGGGCAAGCAGAATAGGGGAACAGTCACTTTGTGCTGGAGATAGAGATTGTACAGGTCGAGCCCCATTGGCTGCTGCTTTTGCAGCCCAGTCTGCCATGGAATTTCCTCTGGACACAAAATCTTGGCCATTTGTGTGTGCAGCACATTTTACTACAGCTACTTCTGTGGGCAATGTCAATGAGTTTATTAGTTCTTCAAGTAACTGTTTGTGCATCACAGGCGTGCCATCTGTTTTGAGAAATCCACTCCTTTTCCATCTCAAGATGCTGGAATGTGTTGTTGTGGTGACATAAGCAGAATCAGAGTATACAGTAATTCTTTCATCAGCTCCATGTTTGAGTGCTGCAATCAGTGCCACTAACTCTGCTGCTTATGCTGAGTAATGCTATCTGCTGTACAATGTCTAGAGAGTCAGTGGAGTTATCCTGTTGAGCTCTGACTACTGCAGCTCCTGTGTATCTTATCCCTGTCTCTTGATCAATGGTAGAAGAACCATCAACGAAGTAGACTGTACTGTCTGGTAATGGGTCCTCTTTTGCTGTTCCTGACTCATCTGGGCAGTATGTGGCACAATCATGAGTGTCATCATCAGTGGTGGCAACGGGATGGGCAAGGAACGTGGCTGTATTCACAGTGTGACATTTAACAACCTTCAAGGATGGCAATGACAGTATGACTTTGTATCCTGACACTCTTTGTGTGGTAAGGGTCGTTTTAGCTTTTTGTATTATTGCAAAGACAGCATGCTCAGTATACAGTGTCAGAAGGGAGCCCATAACTATGGGGGTGCTTTTCTCAACAGCGAATGCTGCGGTTGATTAAGCCTGTTCACAGGGATAATGGCCACTCATCACTGAGTCTAACATGGCTCTGAAGTATGCAATTGGTTTGTGGCCCATGGAGTACTTTTGGGTGAGGACTGCTGTCATGACCTGTCCATTGCAGTAAGTGAACAGATAGAATTCCTTTGTGTCATTCGTAATCTCATCTTTCAATTTTACAAAGGCTGATGTCATTTCAGGTGTCCAGTCAATCTTATTATGCCTATCTTTAGCCATTTTGACAGCTTTCAGGAGTGCTGCAGTGACAGTAGAATACTCAAACAAAGGAAGAGGGTCAGTGGAATAAGAGTCAACCACAAAAAGGAGCAAGAAGTTGAAACTGACCTGACTTAGGTTAGTTTAGAAAGCCCTCACTCACCGACCAGGTCGGTGACATGCTTCATCATCGGGCCCCACTAAAGAGGCCGAGTGCCTCTTCAGTGTGCTGCGACGCCAGAATTACTGCGGAGCAGGTTTATCGTGTAAAGGCTTTCAGTGAGAATAAAGGTAAAAGTGTCTCAAGTGTATCCAAAAAACTTTATTTGTAGATCACTAGGACACGGTTATAAAAATTAGTTTATGTGTCAGGAATTAAGTCCAAGATTGATTTTATGGTTAATTCCATTTACCAATAAGATCAGTCAACATGTTTCTGCCTCTAAAACGGTGTTAGTTTACCAGGCATTCATCAGGACTTTTAATTGTGCTAAACCCTGGCGGTATGAGCACTCTAAGGCTCAC
The DNA here is from genome assembly GCF_964263255.1 of Lissotriton vulgaris. Taxonomy (NCBI): domain Eukaryota; kingdom Metazoa; phylum Chordata; class Amphibia; order Caudata; family Salamandridae; genus Lissotriton; species Lissotriton vulgaris. Next base: position 629,228 of record NW_028248228.1, on the reverse strand, counting down.
CCTTACCTAGGGGCGTGAAAGTGAAAATAAGTAAAAAAGTGAAAGTGCAAAGGGAGAGCAATTGCCCAGTCCCTGTTACTCCTGGTTTAGGAGGCTTACCAAGATCAGGTTACTGCACCTGGAAAAGGAAAAAGACACAGACACACATAAAGGACAAAACAAATGTTAAGTCACTGATCTTGTTCACAAACATATAACTATGGTGCTCCAAACGTGTGGGAGCACAGTGGATGGCAACTATACATTATGGTTATCACCAGCCTCTGTAACCTCTGGGAACTACTCCTAGAATTTAAGGAGTGTTGTGAGCTACAGGTGGAACAAAATCGAGCCAAGTAGCTAGAAAAGGTTAAAAACAGGGGAGTGAAAGCTCCGGTTTCAGATCAATGGACCAAGGGTCAGTGATCCGATTATAAATATCCAGTTAATTAAAATTGTGTCACTTGTAGAATGATTGCGATCTGCACCATGGGTCACTGGAGGGGGGGTGGAGGCGTAATTGGCACACCCTAAATGCAGGAAAGAAACAAATTATCAGGTATTTGCCCAAGGGTTACTTATCTCAACAGCGCCGCTGGAATTGTCAGCCCACTCACGTCCTCGACGCCAGGCACCCTCTTGGAACCTGTGACTCCCTCGTACCGGACCCCGACGATAGACTGCGGGGCCGGGGAAGGAGATTAAATCCAAGTCGCGGGAAGCTGCTCGTTTCCGGGGTGGGCGTAGTTGTGAGTGTGGATGGGCGTGCTGAGAATGCTTTCCCCAATCCCCAACAGTTTGCTCGTTATGACGATGCAAGTAGGCTCGTTTCTGGGCGTGGTTGTAAGTATAGGTGGGCGTGTTAGAAATGCTTTAACCATTCAATCGAATTTGTTTGGTATGGAAACGCGAGTAGGCTATTCGCTAATGCTCACTGAAAACAGTGATGCCGTGAGTCACGTGGAGCGGCAATTACTGTAGCAGAGGCTGAGTTCAGTAATTTTATTGAAACTGACAGTGCGGCTAGAATGGAAAGCGCTATGGTTGTGCGCTGGCAAAATCAGCTGAGTGTGAAGCACAAGGGGTATAAGGGTGACGTACACAAGACACCGAGGAAAATTACCTTACGATGAAATGGGGCACTCTATAGACAAGGTTTCTGATATTTTGATCATGTTAGATCTGTGAAATTACCAGCTGTGTGCGATCGAGGGCTCTGCTGACAAGGATGACAGACAATGCTGGTTAATGTGACAATATCAACTGATTCTAAAGGCTGCTGGTATAAGTTTTAGTAAAACATATTTGGCATTAGAATTTTTCGTGTAAATAGTTTCAGATACTGTTAGTTGTGCACAGATTGATCATAAGAGTAAGCCATTTGAGTAATGAGTACCATGGGATCTCGTCATTTAGCCCAATGAGGTGGGTCCCCAGACGGTAGACTCACCGTTGCTCTTTTTCAAAAAGTCAGTTAGTGATGTTATTGCTCCCATTGATTTGTTCTATCACTGTCCACCGTAGGTCATTGGTGGTGTGGTTATTATCAAGGAAGTGTCTACTCATTTTAGTTGTTGTCTTTTTACACCTAATATTACGCCTGTGCTCACAGATGCGCTGCTTAATCTTTCATGTGGTCATCCCAACGTATCGTAAGTCGCAAGGGCAGGTAATGAGATATATCACATTTAGTGAATTGCAATTCGTATGTACCTTTTGCGTCCATACTTTTCCTTGTTCTAGTGTTAGGGTCTTTGATGGTGTCGTCAGATGACACACGCTGCAGTCTGAACACGGGAAGTGCCCAGTTATTTTGGGTAAACCCCAGGAGTCTGTCCCTGAGTGCACTCCCGGTGGTATTTTCTCTTTGGGGCGTGTATGTGCAAGCGCATCTTTCAAACTACGGCCCTTCTTAAAAGAGAACAGAGGTTTTTCCCATGTCTTTTTGCACTTTTAATGATTTTCCAATGTTATTAACAGTTTTTTTCATGAAGTTAGACAGACTGTTAAATGTGGTCACACAAGTGAGAGGAATTTCAACCGGGGCATTGATTTTGTCTTCTAAGAGCCCATCACATGGTTGATTACGCGCTCTCTTGTAGCCTTTGTTTAGAATGGTTTGTGGATATCCTCTGTTTCGTAATTTAACAGTGAGATCAGCAGATTGTGTCTTAAACTCCTGTACGTCACTGCAATTGCGCCTAAGCCTCAGGTATTGCCCATACGGTAGGTTTTCTTTCAGGGGCGAGGATGAAAACTGATAAACTCAAGCAGATTGTTTTTGGCTGTAGGCTTGTAGTGCGTTTTAGTTGATAGGCAGGTGCCATTCAAGGTAATGATCACATCAAGGAAGATAATGTCTGTTTTGCTTACAGTGTGTGTGAACTTCAGGTTATGATCCAATGTGTTGATCCAGATTAAGAAGTTCTTGAGATCGTTTTCGCTACCTTCCCATAGTAACAAAACATGGTCGATGTAACGTTTCCATAACAATATGGAGGAGTAAAAAGGTCCATTTGATGGTAGAATATGTTTTGCTTCAAAATCCGCCACATACAACCCTGCTACACTGGGAGCGAAGGTACTACCCATGGAAGTGCCCATGCATTGGAGGAACAGCTGTCCCTTAAAAGAGAAATAATTCTCTTTTAGAGCAATAGTAGCGCATTCCATGATGAATGTCTTGGATGTCTGATAATTCCAGTCTATTGATTCCCACAATGCCGAGTGCATGGTTCACTATGATGTAGGAGCTCCAGACGGCCACACGGCTGCCTAAGTGTTCGCATTTCCTGGTCAGACAACGCAAGAGCGAGGTGAGTGTAAGCGAGACTCCAAACGTACTATGACAAACTTAACATCTTTAGCCCGAAACTAAGGAAATCTCCCTTTCATTCCAGCGTGAATGATATACACGCCTTTGTGAACATCGCGGAGGAACTTAACCTTGGTCCCCGCCATTGACTAAAACTTCACACAGAGAACGATAAGGAGAAAACGGCATGGCGACCGGCGCTCTCCGCTCTACCTTCTAACAATAGGTATGTTATCAAACACTCCCTCGCATAACCTTACTAGTCCAGGGTGTCAAAGTAGATTCTAATACTGAGCACAACATTTGTGCCTTACAGGTATCATCTCAATTATACTGACCACTGAAAGGATCTAGACACAGCCTTACCGTCATATCAGACAGAGGTAGGAAACTTGTGCCTTTCCAGTCTGGAGTCAGTCACACTGTGCTGCCCCGGGTGGTTTAGTAAGCATGTGAATTAATTTTTTTGCAGAACTGATCTTCTGTTATATTGAATATCTGCGACTCACAGCCCCTCGTGAGCAATTGGACCACAAGACCATACCGCCTTTTCACGAAGGTAACTAGTCCGGTAACTCTTAGCGACCATAGGGGGTCGACAAGTGTCTAATTATCATTTATTAAAACAAACTTCCTTTATATGCTTATTTGTATAGATCAACTACAATGAAAGAGCCCTGAGGAGAATCTGCGATTCTTTACAGATTCGAAACGTGTCGGCAAACGGCAGACAGGCACTATAAATTATCTGCCCCTGAAGGGATTATTCAGTATCTCTGAATTGATTGCTAAACAAAAAATTCAATTCTTGTTGCCATTCTTTCATTTTGTGGGTTTTGTAGTGGTTTGAAATTTCGCAAAGAGTAATTATTTGTGGACATAATCACTATATTCTTTTGTAAAAGAAGTTTGTGTATAACTGTTGTTTAACTGTATATCTGTTAATTGTATAGTAGTTGTAAATATGTGTTATTGTGTTTTGTAAAGTTTTTTGTAAAGTGTTCTTCTCGCCTTTAAAATAAGGTAAATACCACTAAAATAAGTTCAAAAGGGTTAAATAAAATTACCCTTACAAACAATTGATTCATTTTTGTTTGTTGTCTCAAAATAATTAGAGACTAAACGATTGAGAGGGCTAGCAACTTTCTTTGTTATATGATATATTTGGTCCAGCTGCCCCCTCGTCCCAGGACCAGACTCCGTTGCTTTACACACTGTGAATACAGCCACGTTCCTTGCCCATCCCGTTGCCACCACTGATGATGACACTCATGATTGTGCCACATACTGCCCAGATGAGTCAGGAACAGCAAAAGAGGACCCATTACTAGACAGTACAGTCTACTTCGTTGATGGTTCTTCTACCATTGATCAAGAGACAGGGATAAGATACACAGGTGCTGCAGTAGTCAGAGCTCAACAGGATAACTCCACTGACTCTCTAGACATTGTACAGCAGATAGCATTACTCAGCATAAGCAGCAGAGTTAGTGGCACTGATTGCAGCACTCAAACATGGAGCTGATGAAAGAATTACTGTATACTCTGATTCTGCTTATGTCACCACAACAACACATTCCAGCATCTTGAGATGGAAAAGGCGTGGATTTCTCAAAACAGATAGCACGCCTGTGATGCACAAACAGTTACTTGAAGAACTAATACATTCATTGACATTGCCCACAGAAGTAGCTGTAGTAAAATGTGCTGCACACACAAATGGGCAAGATTTTGTGTCCAGAGGAAATTCCATGGCAGACTGGGCTGCAAAAGCAGCAGTCAATGGGCCTTGACCTGTACAATCTCTATCTCCAGCACAACATGACTGTTCCCCTATTCTGCTTGCCCAAGATGCACCCTCAACAGTGCAGGAAGGTACACAAAATACAGTTGATGACACAAGTGAGTCATCACTCTCATCGCCACTCTCAGATACACCAGACCCAACTCTTCCATACACCATCGATGATACACAGCAATATGATCTCATTGCACATTTGCACCTCCGAGAGATTCAGGAAAGTGCAAAGAAGAGGGGAGTACAACAGGATGTTTCGGATTTTATTTACAGACAAACATTGACAGGGAAGCCTGTCATGCCACAGTCTCTTTTGCAAATAGCACTCACTCATTTACACCTTCCTACACATGTCCCTCGTTATATCATGTCCACAACTGTGGGTCATCCCCAATGCATATGAGCATATGCAACTCTTTGTTCATCAATGCCTCATTTGTCAACAGTATTCCCCTAATCCAGCTATGAAAACAGTTGCCTCAACAATACCAAGGGTCCTTTTAGCTCCACATTGACTATGTAGACATGATTGACAGGTGCCAGAATTACCGATACCTCATTGTAGTGGTGTGCCCTTTCTCACAGTGGATTGAAGCAGGACCATGTGTCTATTGTGACACAAAGGCTGCAGCTACCTTCCTGCTTAGTGAGGTCATATGTCGCTGGGGATTACTGGATGCCATTCGCAGTGACTCGCAGTGACAGTGGCAGCCATTTTTCAAACACCATTTTTGACATTATTGCCACAATGTTAGGAGTAAAACATAGGTTGACTTCAGCCTATCACCCCCAAACCAATGGTATTTGTGAGCGCCTCAAAAGTCTGCTCAAAGCCAAGATCAGTAAGATAAGTGCCAATTGGAAAGAAATGGCTGTATTACCTTCCCATTGCTCTGTTTACAATTAGAAACACTCCCAGTTCTGATCATCACCTCATACCTCACCAGCTTGTCACTGAAAGATCAATGAATGTGGTTGTTCTCTCCACCAGACCTAAACTAAACGCTGAACTTTCTTCTGATATTTTAAAAACGGAATGTTGTTCATTTATGTGCCCTAATGTGTGCTGCTAAGTTCCTTTCTATTCAGATATCAAAGACAAAGAACAAGGATCCTACTTCTAATGAACTTCTAATAATAACTTCTAATAACTTCTAATAATTACTACTTCTAATGAACTCTAATGGAGTACCTATTCACCAAACTTCAATTGGTGCAGAACGCAGCAGCCAAAGCCATCTGTATGAAAAGGAAATACGATTCGGCCTCAAACTGTCTGCGTGACCTGCACTGGCTGCCGATGAAGCAAAGAGCAACTTTTAAAATGTTGTGCATCACTCATAGAGCACTGCATCAGACAGGACCTCTCATACTGAGAAACAGGATTCACTTCTACACTCCCACCAGAAACCTCCGCTCTCAACTTTCGGCGCTAGCTAGCATCCCCCGGGTTAAAAGAGCCAGGATGGGCGAACAAGCCTTTTCCCACCTTGCAGCAAAGAAGTGGAACGAACTGCCTGTGGCTCTCCGACTCACAGAATGCCACCTGGCATTTAGGAAAAAACTAAAAACTTTCCTTTTCCCCCACTTCGACTAAATCAAGCAACGATGCCCACTGCACCCGTACTTTAGCAAACTTAGTGCCGTGATATCCCTTTGGGATGATTGTTAGCGCTCTACAAGAAACCTAAATAAATAAATAAACTTCTGCCTATCTGCCTTGGGACACACATCTTTACAAAGGAAGCAGTCCGGAAGTGGAGAGACCTCAAATTCAACGGACACTTGCAAATGGACTTTTCATCCACAGCTGTCCGAATAGCCAAAAAGGAATTGATTCATCGAAGCCACGTGAGGATCCACCCGGCACCGTCCGATATCTTAACATTGACCGAGAGGAGGGCATCATCTTTCCACTGACTATCCAAGAACAAGAGTATGGAGATCGTATGATGGTCTATGGACTAAGACGCAGTAACAGACCAACCCCTCACACCAAGATTTTACTGAAAAAGATATGTACAGTCGCCATTATTTTCTTTGTTATGTTTGTTGCTTCAATAGCCGTATTCCACTGGTTTACAGTGCGTTCAGATAGAGAGAGAGGTGCTACTAGCAATATTAGACCTATTGGCACCACAGGAACCACAGGACACCCCATGTTCAAGACACTTCCTGGTAACAAGCAAACTGGGATAAGCACCAGCAGTAGCTATGACACCCCAGTGCCCACCTTGACACCTCCCACACCCCCTGCAGAACCCACAGAATGGGACTTGGTACTTGATATCACCTTGAATCCCCTTGTGCCACATACCCCTTAACATTCCCACCAAAATAAATGAAGTTTCGGATATAAAATGGGTTGCGAGGAAGTGCCAGTCAGATATACATCGCGTACCCAATGTAAGAAAGAACAGGCTGCGCAAATATCAGACTGGGTCAGTAATCTCCAAAACACAGTTGTTTACACCTTCGACCAACACTCTATGCCTGATTTCCACTCCCAGCGCCGTAGTAAGTCAGCAGAGGATAATGGGATTCACAACGTTCTATTAGACAACATGTGGTATAGGGACATGAGGAGGTTGGAAGAAAGGTCACAAATTAGTCTTGCTTTGTATGTTCACAAATTCCTCATGCGGTAGGCGCAGATAAATTGCTCTTTCCCAAAGAAGTCCCACCGCCCACCGCCAAATGTCTCCTACACCTGTTTCTTTGCCACATACATGGTCAGATACAGTTCCAGTCAGCCAAAATAGATGATGCATTTGTAAACTCTACAGAGTGGGATGACCAGTATGTTACATTCACAGTTGTAACTAGCCCATTTGAGTTTGAAAGGAGAATGGAGGTTTACCGTGCTATGAAAGTGCCTGCCAACATAATACAGGTTTGGGAATATCACTTTAAGATACTAGGATACTTCACCTTCCCAACGCCCCCATCGAAATGCCACTCACCCACACATCAACAAGTTAACTATACCAGTGACACATGCCCTTGTCAGTGGAGTCAAACTCTGCGCGTAAAAGGACAATATTTATTTCAACAGCAAGTGGAATGGCCCACATGACTTGATATGTAAGGCAGCCTCCTTAGGTAGCCCAATTGTAGGACAAGAGCATAAACACTATATCAATCTGGATATTGGGAGGGAGTGTGCTGAGATGTGGGCACAGGAAACTAGAAGATACACTTTCAATGAGGGTAAACATACAAACCAAAAAGAGCATACAAGCTAAAGTCTCCTTTCCTTTGCTTCCTAGGAAACGGAACAGTTCCTGTGGGTCAAAATACTAATTGCAGCAACACACTTTTTAATTCGGACCTTCAGTACGGCATCTCCAGCCTCATGGACATCTATTGGACCTGCGGAGAGCATATCAACCTACAGCTGCCTCCCCACTGGCAAGGACTCTGCTCTATCGTCAAGATGCATGAACTGCATCTGGTTGTTCCAGCAGCGAACATTTCCCAAATTCATACCCACCCGATGACAGGTGATGTCCCCCTGCTCCACCACTGAAAAAAGGCAAGTCAAGAAGTATTTCTCAGATGGCCCTGTTCATGAGATTCCACATGGCGAACTTTTCTTCGGGGGCATTATCCCTCTATTCCAGACCAAAGCCAATGCCCGCTGGCTGCATCTCACAAAATATGAACTAATGCAGCTTGTCAACAACACCTGTGATGGGTTCAACGCCGTGAAGGAAGAACTACGACCTCTGCGACTTATGGTTCTGGAGCACAGATACATTCTAGACCAGTTAACAGCGATGAATGGTGGTGTATGCGCCAAAGTGGGAAGATAGATGCATGAGGAGGTAGGTGCACAAGCAGACCCTTAACCTAGCTGGTTCAATGTGGACTGGATGCCTTCATGGCTGTCTGCAGTACTAACATTTATAATGCCTATCTTTGTTGTGTTATTGCTGTTGTGTTTCGGGACACAGATATTGCTGCATTGTGTTAAGAGATTCAGCTCTAGGTAGTTGGGATGAATTATGCAGACTCAGGTGTGTACACAGGAATACGCAGGGAACAAGGGAACGAGGAAGAAGTAGCAATGTTAAATATAGTAGAGCTTACCATCGCTGACTCTCGCACATTACAGGTTTCTCTGGATAGTAACTACCAGGCCCAGGTGCATAGTGGCCCACCACTTCCCTCAGGGAGAGACTCGGTACATCCTTATGAGGCAATGTGTGACAAATTAGGGGGACCACATGAGGACCTAGGAGCTGCCCTGAACAAAAGCCCTGAAGAGCCGGTCCATCATGACTCACCATGGCCACTCCCCCCGGCGCCAGCTCAATATGCGGATCGAATGGTGTTCAATAAATGAACAAAAAGGGGGATATGAGAGAGGGAACGATTTTTCCATATACACACACTGGGACATTCTTATCACTTAGTCAGCATGAACCGGTGTAGGCCCTTCTGTTAAAAATTATAGGCCTTGGTTAGATTGGCCAGAGTACTGCCATTTTCTCTGATCAAGATTTTATTCAGCTCCACTGACTGCGAGGCTTCTCGCTCCAGTGTAGCCCCCACCATACTGGTGTGCGACGGTTCACGAACGTTGAGGTGCAACATCCCCCCCTATTATTTAAACACATAATGGGCCACATCCTAAGATTGTGCATGAGAAAATGGGAACTTCCTACCACAGCCACGCCAAGATGGATTGATGGATGTGGCAACAGGACGTACAGATTGGTATATACACATATAAATAAAATCCTTTTTGCAAAATAAAAACACCTTTCTGCAGCCCAAAGCAAAATTTATGACAAACTTCCAGTCTACGAGGTATGACCTTTAGTCTAGAGCATACGTGCCGCAGTTACAGGAAGGGCTGCACTTGAATGTATGGATGGGAAAAGTATGGGCCAGGCCGTAAGTGACGTAGGTAGGATAAGTGGCATGGGGTGGCGTGAGATGATGTTACCATAGACTTCTCAGCGCCTTAAAGCATATAAAAAGGAGGTCCACAAAGACCTCTTTGAATTACTCCTCGTAAGTGAGTTTTTCCCGAGGGTTACTCGAGAACCCTTGTACTCGTACATGTACTTTAATTGTGCTGCTCTATTTTATATTCTGTCTTATGAAATATTGCATTTGCTATATACTCTGTTAACCTTGCTTTTTCCTTATTACATTTGAAGTATTTACCTTGTAACTGTAGGATTTCTCACTTATAGGCAGATGTAAGTATTCTCAGATAAAATGTACTTTGCTTTTAGAATGCATTTGTGCCTCAAATTATAAATGTACCTTTAAGGTTTACACTCTCTCCAACTGTTTAAAGCTGTCATTCAGTAATGAAATCTGTTCCAAGAGGCTACCTGAGAATGCGGAGCACTGGATCGAGATCTAATGTGAATTTTATGCCTTTATATTGAAGTTGCATTTTCTTAATAAAACTGTTAAACTTTCAGCCTCAGTTTCCACGGCTCACATATCTGTTTTCTCTATTTTTAGAGCCGGCGTTCCAGGACACCCCGGTACAAATTAAGGTGCCCCTTCGTCCCTAGCTCACTCCCACGATCGTCCCAGTGCAGGCTCTCTGAGCCATGCGCTCAGCCCCTTGACCTTCTGCCCCGTAATAAATCTCCCTCTAACAATCTCAGGGTTAGTTCTCCACATACGTTATATGAAGTAACACTCCAGATGGAGGGAGACATACCAAGAAAAGTAAGAGCACTCTTTGGTGAAAGACTTTCTAAGGATTATGACATTCTTCTTGCTGAACAAGACTGGCCCCCAGACTTTGTCAGGGAGTGCCCACATGGCGAAGATATCATTATCCCAGCCACTCCAACCACATTCCAATTCACTTAAAATATACTTATGCCGGAAAATGAGCAGTTCCCCAAGCTCCAGCATTATACAAAAATCATGTCGGATGGGATGAGGATTCTCTTCACCATAAGATCCAGTTAAAAAATCAACCAACTGCACAAAGGCAGTACCCAGTTAAACAAGAAGCTACTAAACAGGTCAGGGAGATCTTAGATCAACTTGAATATCAGGGGGTGTGAAACATGCACCTCGACAATGAACAATCCTTTGTTTCCTGTCTCCAAACCAGACAATACATATCGTCTAGTTTTGGATTACAGACATCTAAACTCTTGTTGGAAAACTTTTTTCAGTACAAAAAGCACACAGTGCAGCATTAATGAATAACATTGTGCGTAAAAAATATAAAACCACATTATATATTTCTAACAGTTTCTTCTGTCAAAACATTGCACCAGAAAGTAGGTATTTGACTGCTTTCTCAATCATGGGGACACAGAGTCACTTATGTCGTCTCCCTCAGGGATTCAAGAATAGTGGTAGGTTATTCCAAGTGAGGGTAACAGAGTTACTACAAACTTATGATGATGAAGCATTGTCATATGTCGATGACATCTATCTGACAGATGATGACTGGGATAGGCACTTGAACAGGGTGAACACCATTATATAGGGCTTCGCCTCAGAAGGGTATAAATTCAATTTTAAGAAATAAAAAATTGCCCACCTCAATGTCCTTTTTCTAGGATACAAACTTTCAAGTAAAGGCAAAAGACTGACAGCAAACTTTCTAGAGAAATGAGCGCTGCTCCAACCTCGAAAAATACGGAAAAACTTACAGTAGATTCTTGGTTTCCTGAATTTCGGAAGAACTTACATTCTAAATTACGCAGAAAGGCTAAAACCTCTCTACGCATTAATCAAACCTGATTTCAGTTAATTGGACACAAAAATACACTCAAATTTAGCGTTCATTGCAAACAGACATGTTAGTGACAAAACATTTGCACTATTGGCTTTGGTCCGAGTCACTGCTGAGAGGCGCTGTTCTACCCATTTTAATTCAGAGAGGGGGGTCAGGCAAGGGTGTATCCTGGCCCCCCTTCTTTTCAGGGTATATATTAATGCTCTGGAGCCGGCGTTAAAGGAGGCAACTCTTGACACAACGAATATAGGGGAACTTGGTATTCCAGTTCCCCTCTACGCGGATGACGCTGTCCTTCTTTCACGGACGGGGGTTGGATTACAACGACTGCTAGATGCCTTTGGGAACTTTATGAGGTCCTTGGATCTTAAAATTAACGCAAAAAAAGTCACAAGTCATGATCATGGGGAGGAGTTCCAGGAAGAAACAAGTTAAAACCTTTTTTTGTTGTGAGAAAGAACTCTGCAGAGTGCCCATATTTCCTTATTTTGGGATTACCTTTGATGAGAGAGGGAATTGGGGCCCGCAACTTAAAAATAGAAACCTTGCCTTTGCAAGAACAACTTCTGCACTTCAGGGCTTCACAAAAAAACTGGGGGCAAGGCCTATAGAAGCAATAATGAAGATTTACAAAGCTAAATGCCTTGCAGTACCACATATGGTAGCTCAATATGGGGCTACAGTGCCCCAGATTGTTTACAGGTGACTGAAAATAAATTTATGAGATCTGTTCTAGCAGTGCCACAGTCCACTCCCTCATATATCATTCACTCCGAGTTGGGGGCAGGAAATCTCCTTGAACCATATTATCATGAAAGATTGTCTCCTTTTAGAAAACATCAGTAAGATACGGTGGTTGACATACTTTAAAAACAGCTTCTACAAATTAGGGAGACCAGAGCTCTTCTCCTCACCAGAGTTAATAACATCTAGGGATATTTCACAAATTAAGGGTGCTATGTCACAGATGATGGGACTGGAGAGAGAGGACGTAGAACTCAGAAAACCCACTGTAAGGGCCAACCTCATTGTAGCTAACTCACCAGGACCCGAACTTTACCTTTATATGGGGAATCGCCCCTATCATAGGTTCCTGCTAACTCGCTTTCGTTTTAATCTGATCCACCTGAATCTAGGCTACTTCCCTAATTGGAGTACCCCGGAAAAATGCAACGCCTTGTAGCTGCGACAATTTTTCCACTCAGAACACAATGCATTTCCTGATGTTTTGTGGACATTATACGGAATTAAGGATGACATTTTTGGTTCCTATACTTAAACAGGCAGGGTTCTTGCAAGTTAAGCCTGCTCTATTGTATCTACAACTATTAAATAGCCATCGTATTATTTTCCATGTTGGTAGTTTTTTAGTGGGAGCCGCCCGGACCAGGAAAAGGATTAACTGTACTTAAATAAATTTGGATGTTGCAAATTAGAATGATGCTAGTTTACCCTGTAATATTGATAGTGAGGGTAACTAAATTTGTTGATGTAATTTTATGTAATTTTATGTGATTTTATGAAATTTTATGAAATCTTTGGAAAAATTCTTCTTTTAAATGGTTATAAAATTCTCTTTTTCTTACTCTATTTTTGTAAATAATGTATATTTTGTATAGTACCGTTGTCTTTTTATGATATTGATTTATCGAAATAAAGTATTTTGACTGACAGACTGACGTGTAAACATACGCAACTTAGTGATCCGAATCATTCCAGGACAATGCGGATTCATGTACTTAACTTTTAACGAAGGTGAAAAAGTACCAAAAACTTACAAATCTTATTTGTACACACAAGCAGAAATGAAATTCACTTCTACAGAAAAAATTCTGACAGCTAGTCAAACTGCTGTAGCGAAAGAGAGAGCCCTCGAACAGGGTAAGCTCATTTAGGTCGTTAAACCTGTACCAGCCTTAGAGGCAGTGACAAAAGCGAGCATTCCTAATGCTAAAGCTTTACATCCGAGATAGATGCAATCGGTTAATTCTCTTGCTGCGACAGACGTTGACTACGTTTCTGAGCCTTATTTGAAAACACTAGCATTTTTACAATACGAACAAGAATGTCCTCTGCCTACTGAAATTGTGCCTCTAGAACAGTATGAATGCATCATTTATAGTGACGGATCAGCTCAACCTGCTACAGAGGGTAAACAAGCCTATAGTGCGGCGTGCGCAATCGTTAAAGGTTGTTGGCGCAATGGCAAATTCCGACCAATGGTCACTAAAACTCAATCTCTAGGAGATTGTACAGCTCAGCGAGCTGAACTACAAGCATTCAAGATGGCGCTTGAGAATACGGACCGCGAAGTCCCCACCCTTATAGTGTGCGATTCACATTATTGTGTTCAATCTTACAATGAATTCTTCAAAAACTGGATTCAAAACAGTTACAAAGATGCAAAGGGTGGCACAATTAAGCATAAGTTGCTTTGGGAACAAGTAGTTCAGTTACGACAAGAACTACAAAACACTCAGTTGATACATTGTTGTGAATCTATCTAGGACCCTAATCAAGATATACCCGATTCATGCCCTTATATGGTTATAACAAAACATATCCTTATAAAGGCATAGGAATCATGCCCATATCTAGTCATAGCCCATGCAGTCCAAATACGTTAAGGCTACTCCCATAGACTCCTAGAAAGTACAACACGTTCTTTAAACAAACCAAGCCTCCAGCAGCCCGGGAAATCCCCCTGCTTTTGTTTTGATTTGAACAAGAACTCCTGGAGTCCAGAAAGAACTGTTAGTTCTTAGTGACGTCTTATGACCAACCTTATGTCAAACCCGGCACCTTTCAAGTATAAATGTACCAAAGTTGCCTTAAGCAAACACACAGTGGTTTGGAGCAGAGTGGCTATCTACTTGCCCGATGCCCAGCTGATGCGAGTGCCGAAGGAAGCCGACCCTCCCATTTGACGCACTGAGAGAAACGCTGTCTTTTCTCAAGCCGAGAAATCCAGCTCCGGTGTTTCCAGTCACCCTTGCGAGTTGCTGGGAGATTGAGTCCTGAGAAAGAGATACAAGACCTCCTTCATTCTATAACCAAGGTACGGAGCTGATTAAAACCTTCAGAGAATTCTTGATTCAGATTCTTGGCAAAAACCAACTTAACTTAAACTGCAACTTCCTTACTCCTTCCCACGTATTAGGCTTAGGTCAGGTACACCGGGGTAGGCGTATCTTAGAAGCACCAGTTGAGTATGTTTAGTCAATGATTTTATGTATGTATATATTTTATCCGTTTTAAAGTATCATATGGCTCAGAAACCATATCAATGCTTTTACAGTATTATTTCATAATAGTCCTTTTACTGTACGCACTTTACTTTATGATAAGTATTGCATTTGTGGCAAATCATTTCTCATGCATGAGAAAGAAGACTGCTCAATAAATAGCACCTTTTATTGAAAACGCCAGTCTCTCTATTTCTCTGCTCTCCTGGTGAAATTAAGCATGCACGATTGACTGAGAGAAATAGTTGTCTATTGTTTTCACACGACTCTAGAGATATACTCTTTATTCTGAGGGAGCAAAGTTGTCATGTTTATGCGGTTGCCAGAAACTAATCCCTTCTTGTCTAATCAGGAAAGTTAACTCCTTCCTGAACATTAAAGGAAGTTTTTAGTGACCTCTGAGCTAGCTGGAAAAACTAATTAAGTCTAACATAGTCAGTAGAGACCTAGATGTCCTCAGTCCTACGTCTAAACTGCTGTTTATGTTATTCCAATGTGCAGATCCTATTGGGGATATAGGAACTACATTACATGGCGCCCAACGTTTGGTAAGGCGATAATCTAACGCAAGACATTAGAGTAACTCAGTCGTGCTTTTCACACAGACCCCTTGTTCCCGTAAAAACTCCAATAGACGTCTGAAGTGGGTAAACGGTTAATATCCGCCGGAACTTAGTAGGAAGAGATTCCTATGTATTAGTTTTTGGTTTAGTCAACATTGAAGGATACAGTGTTCCAAAATATTGTGCACCTAATCTTTGTTTCCTTGAATTTTGCTCTGCAGCAAAACTTTCTGTCAGTAAAATGGGGGAAAGTGACGATGAAAGGGAGAGAGCTAGAATAGCAGCCCAACTCCTAGCGGATGACACAAGTCTCCAAAATGAAGACCCGAATGTTATAATCATTCCGGTTAATGTAAGAAGAACTATAACTCTTAAACTTATAGAAAATGGACTATCACCGAGAGGTGGTACAGTCATATTCGTGGTAGAGGCCCATGAATATCGGCAGACAGAGGCATTCTATTCCTGCATACAATTTCCAGCAGCAAACGCTGCAACACAAGACTTCCACTATTACAAAATAGAGGATGAATATGCTCCTTTCGAGGAAGTTGAAATTCCACTAACATACTAAGAGCACCTGCTCTGGTTTAATGGCGCCCTAAAACATAAAAATCACATAACCAGGCTCGGTCCACTAGGTAGACCAGGAGCCACATGGCCGGTTCTAGCCAGCTACACACCACATCACGACATTGAAAAAATGTCAAGCAAAGAACTTTTTGTTAAATTAAAAGAATTAACAAAGGCATATAGATAATTAGTTCAATTGACAATTGACGATACAAAATACCTGCAGAAACTGAAAGAAACAGATATAGGAGAACAGCCTTTTGAAAATCCTATGAAGCACTAGGTAGAGATAGTTTGGGTGGGAAACCACTAAACCCACAACTAATTGAAAATCCTGAAAAAACTTTTATTAAAAATAATCAGAACACTCCAAAAAAGAGTTAGGAGGGTAATAAACAATTCACTCCCAGAGAAAAACGTTTTTCAGTCCAGAGGAAGGTCTCCTCAGCGGAGAGATATATCTCCAGAAAGAGGAAGCAAGTCTCCCCTAAGGGAGCCCTCTGAAAAAAGATACAACCTTAGAGATATGAATAAATTGATAAAACCTGACAGATATCAAGATATTGAAAAACGTCCCTCTCGATCTTTTCAGAATTCCTCACAGAAATCGGAAAGAAGATGACGGTCAGAACACAAGGAAGAGCACGTCAAGTCCAAAGACAAGGAACCTGCTCATCAAAGTAAAAATTACAATTTCCAAAGAAGAAGGTAGCCAGTATTAAAATAAAACATGCCGAGGATTCTGAGGACACAACTGAAAAACAGAGAGTGGGCCCAGACAATGCTAGTCAGCGCAGCAGAAGTAACCATAGTTCGCAAGATCCTGATGAATCTTCTGGAGACAGTGGACACAAATGAATACATTCAGGTGGAAACTGCAGATACCAGAGTTAGCAAACCCCATAAGTTATACGAAATAACATTGCGTATAGAGGGGGACAAAACTAGGAAAATAAGGGGTCTCTTTTGGGATCACTTATCTAAAGGCTATGATATCCTGTTAGCTGAAAAAGACTGGCCACCAGAGTTTGTCAGGGAGTCCCCTCATAGCGAAGAAATGATTATGCCTGCCTTCTCAAATCATATTCCAATTCATAAAAAAAATTGCGAGAAAATGGGCAGTAGCACAAGCCCCTGCATTATATAAAAATCATGTAGGATGGGATGAGGATTCTCCTCCCCACAGAATCTAGTTAAAAAGTCAACCTACTGCACAAAGCCTGTACCCAGTTAAACAAGAAGCTAAAAAGCAAGTCAGGGAGAACTTAGATCAACTTGAATATCAGGGGGTGATTGAAACATGCACCTCACAAATGAACAATCCTTTGTTTCCTGTCTCCAAGCCAGACGATTCATATCGTCTAGTTTTGGACTACAGACATTTAAACTCCTGTTGCAAAACATTTGCAGTACAAAACTCACACAGTGCAGCACTAATGAATAACATCATGCGCAAAAAATATAAAATGACATTAGATATCTCAAATGGATTCTTTTGTCAAAACATTGTACCTGAAAGCAGGTATTTGACCGCTTTTTCAACAATGGGGTCGCAAAAACAATTCTGTCGACTCCCACAGGGATTCAAGAATAGCCCAGGATTATTCTCAGCAAGGGTAACAGAGTTACTACAAATATATGATGATGAGGCATTATCTTATGTTGATGACATCTATCTCACAGATGATGACCTGGAGACACACTTGAAAAGAGTGAACACCATAATACTTGGGTTCGCAGCTGAAGGGTACAAATTCAACTTTAAAAAGTCACAAATTGCTCACCTAACTGTGCTGTTTTTAGGATATGAATTATCAAGTGAAGGCAAAAGCCTAGCAACAACTTCTTATAGAAGTGTACTGTACTCCATGCACCAAAAACGCTGAAGAACTTACAATCAATACTAGGTTTCCTGAATTTCGGAAGAACATACATTCTAAATTATGCAGAGAGGGTTAAACCTCTCTATGAATTAATAAAACCTGATTTCAAACAAATCAATTGGACTCAGAAACACACAGAAATTTTAAGATCATTACAAACAGATATGTTAACTAAAACAAAATTGCAAACGCGAACGCAACCTTGTAATCCCAGTCATCCCAGGAAGATGCGGATTCACGTACCTGACCTCTAATGAGGGAGAAATGGTACCGATAGCTTACAAATCACACTTGTACACACAAGCTGAAATGAAATTCAGTTCTACTGAAAAAATTCTAACAGCGGTTCAAACTGCTGTAGCAAAAGAAAGAGCCCTAGTCCAAGGGAGAAACTTATCTGTTTTAACAGCAGAATCAGCCCTTGAGGCAGTAACAAGACCACACAATCTGAAAACTGTGGCATTAGATCAAAAATGGATACAATGGGAAAATTCTTTTGCTGCAGAAGACGTGAAACACGCTTTTGATCCGAAAATGAAAAAACTAAAAAATCTAGAATACGAATATGAATATCCTATGCCAATCGAAATTCTGCCTCTAGAACAGTACACCTGTGTAATCTACAGGTATAGATTTGCACAACACTACGACGTGGATAAAAAATCCTACAATGCAGCGTGCACGATTGTTAAAGGTCGCTGGCACTTTGGTAAATTCAGACCGATAATCACCAAAACTGAATCACTCAGAAACTGTACAGCTCAGCGAGCTGAAATAAGATCTTTAAAGATGGCGCTTGATAATGCCGATTGCGAATTCCCGACACTAATAGTGTGCGATTCGCATTACTGCGTCCAGTCTTACAATAAGAGCATGTAGACTTGGATTCAAAACGGTTACAAGGATGACATAGGTGCCACAATGAAGCATAAAAAACTTTGGGAACAAGTAGTTCTTTTGCAGAAAGAACTACAAAAGACTCACGTGATACATACACTGAGTCATCAGCGTGATGGCGTTCACGTTGCAGGGAATTCATTGGCTAACAGAGCCACAGCGGCAGCGGTTCAACCGGCTTCCGTAGTCACAAAAAAGCGTACTAAAGACAAATAGATGGTGAAACGCTACTAGTGTTGTGTTCTATCTAGGACCCCGATCAATATTGTGACCTCATGCCCCTATACGGCTATAATCAATACATATCCCTATAATGGCATAACGATCAGAGCCATATTTCAGTAACTCGTCTCTGCAGCTCATGACAGTCCATGACACAGCAGAAGCCACTTCCTTAGATTCCTAGATAACACACCACGTTCTTTCAACATCTCAAACCCCCCAGCAACCTGTTTTGATTAGTAATGGAACTCCTGCGAGCACTGTAAGAACGACCAGTTCTTAGTGACATCTTTATTGACGTCTTATGTCCAAAAACTTACGTCAAACTCGGCACCTTTCAGGTATAAATATACCAACGTTGCCTTAAGCAAGCACACGGTGGTGGTGAATACTGGAGCAGAACAGCTGTCCCTTGCAGAGAGCCCAGCAGATGCGAGAAGCCCACAGACGCTGCCCCTCCTCCTTGACGCGCTGAGAAAGACGCTCTGCCGAGAAAATCCAGCTCGGCGTATCCAGCCTACCCTTGCGGGTAACTGGGATATCGGGTCCTGAGAGGAGATACCAGACCTCCTGCATTCTATTCCAGAGGTATGGTGCTGACTAAACCCTGAGAGAGAATTCTTGAAGCAAACTCTTGGCAAAACCAACTTAACTTAAATTACTACTTACTCCCTCCCTTGTATTAGGCTTATGTCCGGTACACTGAGGTAGGCGTAGTTAGAAGCACCAGTTGAGGTCGTTAGCCAATGTATATGTGAATGTATATATATTTTATTCATTTTAACTATCCTATGGCTAAGAAACCATATCAATGCTTTTACAGTATTATTTCGTAATACTCATTTTACTGTACGCACTCTTTATAATAACAAGTCTTGCAATTGTGGCAATTCATTTCTCTTGCATGAGAAGGAAGACTGCTCAATAAATAATATATTTTATTGAAAAATTCCCGTGTCTCTATTCTCGGCATCCTGGTGAAAGTAAATCTGCACAACTGACTGAGTCAAATAGCTGTCTATTGTTTCACACAACTCTAGAGATTGACTCTTATTCTGAGGAGCAAAGTTGTCATGTTTATGCGGTTGTCGGAAGCTGAATCCCTTCTTGTCTGAGCCAGGGAAGCTGATCACTTCCTATTCAGTCAAGAAAGTTTCCAGTGACCTCTGAGCTAGCTGGCGCAAACCTAAATTAAGTCTAACATAGTCAGTGGAGACCTAGAAGACCGCACTCCTATGTCTACACTGCTGTTTATGTTATTCCAATGCGCAGGGCCTATAGGGAAAATAGGAACTACACTACATGGCGCCCGACGTTTGGTAAGGCGATAAAACTAACGCAAGACATTAGAGTAACTCAGTCGTGCTTTTTCACACAGACCCTTTCTCCCGTAAATACTCCAATAGACGTCTGGAGTGAGTGAAAGGTTAAAATCCGCCGGAACTTAGTAGGAAGAGATTCCTATGTAAAGTTTCTGGTTTAGTCAATGTTGAAGGATACAGTGTTCCAAAATATTGTGCACCTAATCTTTGTTTCCTTGAAAACCTGATCTGCAACAAAAAACCTTTCTGACAGTAAAATGAGTGATGAAGAAAGGGATGCTGATATACTAGCAAATAAACTAATGGAGGACACGAGTCTCCTACAGACTGACCAGAATGCTATCCTCATTCCAGTCAACATAAGAAAAACTATAACTTTAAAACTTATAGAAAACGGACTAACATCACGAGGTGGTACCGTCATTTTCGTGATAGAGGCACACGAATATCGGCAGACAGAGGTATTCTATTCATGGATAAACTTTCCAACGGCAAACGCTACAACACACGAGTTTCACTATTACAAAATAGAGGAACCACCGATAGAGTACGCTCCTTTCGAGGAGATTGAAATCCCATTAAAATACCAAGAGCACCTGCTCTGGTTTAAAGGCGCCCTAAAACATAATGATCACATCACCAGGCTCGGTCCACTAGGTAGACCAGGAGCAACGTGGCGGGTTCTAGCCAAATACACACCACATCAAGACATTGAAAAAATGTCAAGGGAAGAACTTTTAGCACAGCTAAAATTACTGATTAAAATACATAGACAGCTAGTCCAATATGTAATGCGGACTGCAACAGTCCAAACAGCTGTTAATGTTCCACAGCTGACCCCTCATCAGGGGAACACAAATAAAATTACACCACAGAACATACAATCATGTCTTGGAAAAACTCCCGCAAAACGGGAACAAATTCCGTTTTGGGTTAGCACGGAAAATTACTCAAATAGAGGCAGTATTCCCGAATACTACCCCTATTGAGAAACACAGAATTCTGACTATCTGCCTTCCAATGGGGGTCGCACCACATGTGGAGGACTGTGCCACTTGGGGTACAGTCTTTGCTTCCATTTACACAAAAACACATGGTGTTCCGTCCATGGCGGTAATTCCAGATGTGCTAAAACAAATTCAGAATGAATACGGTCCAGAACCGGCTTTAACTCTTGGTATGAAATTACTGAAAGACTTCAAGCAGGTCTCGGCTATATTACTAGCCAACATAAAAGGAGAAGCAGCATCTGTGGCGATCCGCCAGAAATTGAAAGAAGCAGATATAACAGATCAACCAATTGAGCTTGCCAGAATTATAGAAAAATGCTATGAAGAATTAGGTAGAGATAGTTTGGGTGGGAAACCTGTAAAACCCCAACTACTCGAAAATCCTGAAAAATTATTTATTAAAAATAATCTAAACACTCCTAAAAAGAGCTGGGATGGAAATAAACAATCCACTCCCAAAGAAAAAGTTTTCCCGTCCAGAGGAAGGTCTCCTCGGCGGAGGGAAAGAACTCCGACTCGAGAACACCAGTCTCTCCAGAGGGAGCACTCTGAGAAAAGATATAACCTTAGAAATAGGGATAACTTGAAAAAGCCTGATAGATATCAAAGTATTGATACACGTCCCTCTCGATCTTTTTCGCAGAAATCGGAAAGAAGAGGACGGTCAGACCCAAGAGAAGAGCACACCAAGTCCAAAGACAAGGAACCTGCTCAAAGTAGAAAATTACAATTCCCAAGGAAGAAGGTAGCCAGTATTAGAGTAATCAAACATGCTGAGAATACTGAGGACACAGCTGAAAAACGGAGAGTGGGCACAGACAATGCTAGACAGTGCAGCAGAAATCAGCATAGCTCGCAAGATCCTGATGAGTCATCTGGAGACAGTGGACACGAATGAATACGTTCAGGTAGAAACTGCAGACACCAGAGTTAGCGAACCTCATAAGATATACGAAATAACACTGCGTATAGAGGGAGATAAGACTAGAAGAATAAGGGCTCTATTTTGGGATAACCTCTCAAAAGGCTATGACATCCTGTTAGCCGAGAAAGATTGGCCCCCAGAGTTTGTCAGGGAGTGCCCTCATGGCGAAGAAATGATTATGCCTGCCTTCTCAGATCACATTCCGATTCATACTAAATAAATATATGCAAGGAAATGGGCAGTAGCCCAGGCACCAGCATTATATAAAAATCATGTAGGATGGGATGAGGACTCTCCTCCTCACAAAATCCAGTTAAAAAGTCAACCGACTGCACAGAGGCAGTACGCAATTAAGCAAGAAGCTAAAAAACAGGTCAGGGAGATTTTAGATCAACTTGAATACCAAGGGGTAATTGAAACATGCACCTCTCAAATGAACAATCCTTTGTTTCCTGTCTCCAAACTGGACGATTCGTATTGTCTAGTCTTGGACTACAGACACCTTAACTCATGTTGCAAAACATTTGCAGTACAAAATTTGCATAGTGATGCACTAATGAATAACATAGTTCACAAAAAATACAAAACAACATTAGACATATCTAATGGTTTCTTTTGCCAAAATATTGCACCAGAAAGTAGGTACTTAACCGCTTTCTCAATAATGGGGTCACAGACAAATTTCTGTGGGCTCCCACAGGGATTCAAGAACAGCCCAGGACTATTCTCAGCCAGAGTAACAGAGTTACTACAAATATATGATGATGAGGCATTATCTTATGTCGATGACATCTATCTGACAGACGACAACTTGGATACTCACTTGAAAAGGGTGAACACCATAATACTTGGGTTCGCAGCAGAGGGTTACAAATTCAACTTTAAAAAGTCACGAATTGCCCATCTAACAGTCTTATTTTTAGGATACGAATTATCAAGTGAAGGGAAAAGCCTAGCAACTTCTTAGAAAAGTGCGCTGTACTCCAAGCACCGAAAACGCTGCAGAACTTACAATCGATTCTAGGCTTCCTGAATTTCAGATGAACTTACAACATAAACTATGCAGAGAGGATTAAACCTCTCTACGAATTAATTAAACCTGATTTTAAACCAATCAACTGGACTCAAAAACACACGGAAATTTTGAGATCACTCCAAACAGACATGTTAGCAAAATCAAAATTAGAAACACGTGACAATACACGCAACCTTGTAATCCGAGTCATCCCAGGAAGATGCGGATTCACGTACCTGACCTCTAATGAGGGAGAAACGGTATCAATAGCTTACAAATCACATTTGTACACACAAGCAGAAAAAACATTCAGTCTCACGGACAATACTGTAAAGGCAGTGCAAACTGCTATAGCGAAAGAACGAGAACTAGCACAAGGCAAAAGGATCACTGTTCTCACAGCAGAATTCGCCTTCGAGGCACTATTTAGCCCAGTAAACCTGCCTACAGTGTCACTGGATCCAAAATGGATACAGTGGGAAAGTTCTCTTGCTGCAGAAGACGTGAAATACTATTTCGCCCCGCACATGAAAAAACTGAATGATTTAAAATATGAAAAAGAATATCCTCTGCCAATCGAAATTCTCCCTCTAGAACAGTACTCCTGTATAATCTATACAGACAGGTTTGTACAGCATTACAATGTAGAAGACAAATCCTACGACGCAGCCTGCGCGATTCTTAAAGGTCACTGAGAAAATGTTCGGCTCAGCGAGCTGAAATCAGATCTTTAAAGATGGCGCTTGAAAATGCCGAATGTGGGGGAGGAGCTACGCGGGCATCCAAGATGGTCGCGTGAGCAGAGAGCTCCCGAGACCCGCGCCGCCCTTCTTTATCTATCCTTCACTTATCCTGATCATTTTGACGGGCTTTTGCAGCGCTATCTTCACTGATGCTAACGATCCTTTTTTGGTCGAAATCGGACCCTGGGGACCATTTTTCTGTCATCTGCAACTTTTTGGCCTGCCCACGGGCGCAACCGGGGTCTCGGCTGCCTACTATGGCCGACTCGTAATTGAACAACAGCGGCTGCCTGGCCCACCGGAGGTGTACTGCTTTCACTTTCGGTTTCCAGCCTCATTGTTCTTGTCTCCTCCTACTCTGCCTTCGCCTGCTGCCCTCGCAGCCCACACTTTCCTCCGTAGGACTGGCAAGGAGGCCGCGGTACTCCCACTTTACTGGCACGTCGGAGTTTCTGGATTTTTCCTCCTTCTCCCCGCTTCTCCTGGCTACTCGGCCAACATTGATTGCGATATGGCAACAAAAGCGGAGGCCGAAAAACGCAGGAAGGCTGCGACCCGGGGGAGATCGATCCAGTCGAATATGATCGAACGCTACACCCAGCCGAGAGGCTCCCCCGGTGTCACAAGCGTGGGTGCTGAAGGACCTCAAATGGACATGCCGTCTTCTTCGGAAGTATCGCTCCAAGATCTGTTGGCTGCCATCTCTGGACTTAAGGCCGATATGAGTCAGCAATTCGAAGCCGTGGTGTCCAAAATAGACACAGTGGCTGTGGATGTAACTCTTATTCGGGCCGACTTAGCCAAAACAAATGAGCGGGTGAAGGCTCTGGATCTTAAAGCGTCGAGTCTGGTGACGGACATGGCGGAGGCGCAGTCTGAGATTGGTAATCTGCGTGCCTCGCATGATTTGCTGCTCAAGCGGATGGAGGACTATGATAACAGGGCCAGGCGGAACAACATACGCCTAGTCGGAGTGCCGGAATGTGATGGTGCTACATCGATCGACTTGTTGGTCGAGGAACTTATTGTTGCTAAACTTGCTCCGGCAGGACTCAGTAAGTTCTTTGCCGTAGAGCGCGCCTATCGTTTTCCAGGAGGACAAGTGAAACCAGGAAACCCACCGAGGCCTATCATTGCAAGACTCTTTCACTATCGGGACAGGGACGCTATCCTCCAGGCCGCCCGTAAACACGGCCCGTTGAAATTCGACAATAACTCTGTCTCCATCTATCCTGATTTCACTCCCCAAGTACAGCAACAAAGATCAGGTTTCCTTGGAGTGAAGCGTCGCTTGAGAGATCGGGGACTGAAATATGCCATGCTTTTTCCGGCCCGACTACGGATCGAATTTCGGGAACGTGCCTACTTTTTTGATCAGCCTGAACGTGCTGCCGACTGGTTGGACTCGTTGCCGGCAGATGAATCTGGAAGTGGAGGCCCTGGTGGTGCGGAGGGTGGTGCAACGGCCCAGGAGTAATATGTGGCCCCGGAGGTTCTGATTGGGACTGCGCATTGTACTGTGTAAATTAACTTTGTTCTTTATGGTACTGCCCGTGGCGGTGCGGGAACGGGTGATTTCTCCCTTCCTCCTCGGGGGGTTCTTTGTGTAGATAAGATGGGGCGACAGGCACACTGCAGTTGGGGGTGGCTTTTTAGTCAGCAGGGGTGCAGGGAGGGGGGTGTTGTAACGGGTTTCGGTTTTGGGGTTGGTTTCTGGGGACTGGGTTGTGTTTCGTTTGGTTTGTTCTGTCTTTGTTTTCATGGTATTTCACATTTTGCAATGACTCTGAACTGTGGGTTGTGCTGGGGGGTGGGGGTGGAGTGTTTTTGTCGCAATGGGGGGGGGGGTGAAATGCGGGTTCTTTCTTGGAACGTAAACGGATTGGGTGATCGGATCAAGCGGGGCATTGTATTGCAATTCTTGAGGCGCCATACCCCAGATGTTGTATTCCTTCAGGAGACCCACTTAATTGGAAATGCTTGCAAGGCCCTAGACCGCCGGGGTTATCGCCTGGTTGCACATGCTGGTTTCACTTCGGGGTCCCGGGGCGTGGGTATCATGGTAAAGTCTTCCCTTGCTCTTGCTATTGACGAGGTTATCCTTGACGACCGTGGGCGGTATGCTGCTGTTTCTGGGAGGTGGGAGGGTAAACAGATCGTGTTTGTTGTTGTCTATATCCCCCCGGGACTGCAGGCTACCACTTATGCCGATCTTGGCAGGACTCTCCTTGGGCTTCCGGATGGATTGTTGATCCTGGGCGGGGACTTCAATTCTGTTATGTCCGGTGAATGTGACCGACTTCCCCCTAGGGTATTGTTGCAGTCCCAGATGTGGCTCAGTGAGATGGCTGATACTTTTGGCTTGGTAGATGTCTGGCGCTCACTACACCCCACACTCCAGCAATACACTTTTCACTTTGGTGCACATGGCAGCCTCTCCCGTATCGATTATTTTTTTATGTTAGCCTCCACTCTGTCCACTGTTCGGGAGGTACGACATCTTCCCCGGGGTATCTCGGACCACTCCCCCTTGCTGATTACGATCTCTGTGGGTGGTCTACTTGGCAACAGGGTCCCCCCGATTCCTCCCTGGCATTTCCGAAACCCCCGGCTTCGTTCAGATTTGATTAAGGCAATAGATTGCTACTTCACTGAGAATGTGGGCTCGGTCACTTCCCCCACTGTTCTTTGGGAGGCCTTCAAGACGGTTATTAGGGGCTCCGCCCTATCATTCATTGCTGCAGAGCGTAGGGTAAAGAGAGAGGCTGTTGTGGCTCTTGAAACCGAAATTACTGCGCTTGAAAGTGAGTTGGGAGGGAATGATACGCCTGCACTGCTGCACACTCTGGAATTGAAGCAAGCAGACTATAAAGCCTGTGTCACGGAGGCTGCTAAACTGATGCGAGCGAATCAACTAGGCCGACTGTATGATGTGGGCGACAAGGCTAGCAAGCTCCTTGCGTGGTTGGATAAGACTGAACGTGTGAGTCGTGTTGTGCCAGCCATTGTTCGTGAATCTGGTGAGAGTGTCTCTGATCCGGGTGAAATTGTTGATTGCTTTGTGGACCACTTCCGGACGGTTTACACGCCTGTTAGTGATCGAGATGAGGCCGATTCCAGGCTATTGCTGCGAGACATTGCCCTACCCACTGTGTCGGATGAGGATGGTCTTGCCCTAGAGGCCCCTTTTACTGTCGATGAGATTGCCCTCGCTATCCGATCCTGCGTTCTGGAAAGGCGATGGGCCCCAATGGACTCCCCATTGAACTTTACAAACTTTGTCCGGACAAGATGGCCGCCCACCTGCGTCACATGTTTCTCGAGGCGGTTGAGGCCGGATGCCTCCCCCTTGAGCAGCGCCTCGCTACCATAGTAGTCATTTATAAGGACGGCAAACCTCGTGACCGCTGCGCCTCGTACCGCCCCATTTCTCTCCTTAACGCGGAACCCAAAATCCTTGCCAAGGTACTGGCCAATCGGTTGCTTAAGGTGATTTGCGACCTGATTCACCCGGATCAGTCCGGTTTCATCCCCCATAGGAACACTGCCCTTAATCTGCGTAGGCTCCACAGCGTTCTCGCGAGAGCTCCAATTCTCGCCGAGCCGGCAGTGGTCGCCTCCCTGGACGCCACAATGGCTTTTGACACTATCGAATGGCCCTACCTATGGGCGGCCCTCGCTAAATTTGGCTTTGGCCCTAATTTCATCGCATGGGTCAAGCTCCTTTACGAGCGGCCACTGGCTCAGGTCGCGGTAAATGGCAGGTGCTCAGACCCCTTCCCCCTCGGCCGTGGCACGCGCCAGGGCTGTCCGCTTTCCCCGCTTCTATTCGCATTGGCCCTCGAGCCCCTTGCCATATGGCTCCGGTGGGAACCCTCTATTAAAGGGATCCGATGGTCCCCAGACCTCGAGGATCGTGTCTCCTTGTACGCGGATGATATCCTTCTTTATCTCACTTCCCCTCAGAAGTCGCTTAACGTTCTCTTTGACGTTCTCACTTCCTTCGGTAAGAACTCGGGACTTATCATCAACTGGACCAAGTCCTGTGTCTACGTCATAGCTGGTACTCTGCCGCCTCTACCCCGCAGGTTTCCCATTCTGGTAGCGGCCGACGGCTTTAAGTATTTGGGGATCTATGTATCCATGACCTCCTCGGTCCGCTATGAGCGAAATTTGTATGCTCCGCTCCGTAGACTTAAGCAAGATGTTCGACGATGGCGCGATTTGCCTCTATCTCCATTGGGCCGAGCGGCACTCTTTAAAATGATGTCGCTCCCCCGATTTCTTTACGCCCTGCAAAATTTCTTCGACCCTGTCCCAGCTCGCTACTTCCGTGAAGTCGAGAGTTTACAGCGACAACTGATTTGGGATGGCCGTGCCCGCATTGCCTTGTCCAAGCTCACGCTCTCCTGGTATGATGGTGGTATTGCGTTGCCGGATATTAGACGGTATTACTGGGCCTCGCACCTGAGCGCGATCAACCATGCGACTTACGCTCCGGAGCCCGCTCCCGCCTTTGCCCTTGATAAACTATTGTTACCCGGTGGCAATTTTAATAGGGCTCTGTATTCAAAGGCACCCTTTCGACTCCTTACGGGCCCGACGAAATGTGCAGTGCGGGCATGGAGGGACGCTACCGTGGCCACGGGCTGGGGTGGTAGGCTGACAC
Source organism: Lissotriton vulgaris (assembly GCF_964263255.1). NCBI lineage: Eukaryota > Metazoa > Chordata > Amphibia > Caudata > Salamandridae > Lissotriton > Lissotriton vulgaris. The sequence continues at coordinate 600,836 of NW_028248228.1, read as the reverse complement.
GTAAGACGCCACTGTATGATTCGGAGCGGTTGGGCAACCTGTGGAAGACGAAAGGGTTTGAGAAATGGGACATGATTGGGATCAGCACGGTGGAGGATCTATGGGCACGGGGCGTGGTTAAATCCTTTGAGTTATTGAAACTGGAATACCGGCTTGATGATAGAGAGCACTTCCGGTATATGCAGGTGAGGCATGCCTTGTCTTCCGTCTTTCCATCTGGTACCGACATCCCGCAGTCCTCCCCCTTGGAGGATCGAGTTCTAGACGGCCACGTCCCCGATAGTACCATCTCCTTAATCTACAAAAAGCTTATAAACAACAGGGCTGACCAACTTGAGAAGCTCCAGGCTTCCTGGACGGCCGACGGACTCGAACTGGACGACGAGGACTGGCAGTCAGCTGTGTCCTCCCCTAAGGAGGTCGCTATTCCGGCTCGGCTTCGCTTTGTCCAGTTGAAGATCCTCCACCGTGTGTATCTGACTGGAGTGCGTCTGGTGCGAATGGGTTTGGTTTCGGATGGACGATGCAGGCGTGGGTGTGGGATGGATGGCACCTTTCTTCATGTTCTGTGGGAATGCCCGATGATTGCAGCATTTTGGTCCAGGGTGCATGATGTTATGAGTCGTGTCACTGGGATCCCACTCCTTCCCGAAGCACGACGTTGTTTGTTAAATGCGTGGGAACCGTCTGATTGTAATGCTGCCCAGACACTTTGGGTTACCCTGGGCAACATGGTCGCAAAGAGAGACATCGCGCAGCTCTGGGGCTCCCCTAGATTACCGTTGCTCAGTGCCTGGAAAGAGAACATGGACTGGTCCATGTTCCGAGAGAAGACG